>NC_064284.1:44944378-45244378 GCF_019186545.1 Solanum stenotomum
TTTTGTCAATAGTAGGTCAAATTTATTGAATTTTCATATGCAGATTCATGTGATTTATTTGTGTGTAAAGCTAATTAAGTATTGAATTTTGATATTAACCGTCATAATCCAATAAAAGTAAAAAATGTATTTATGAGCTATGGCATGTTGAGTGATTTGATATTCATTGCCTATTTGGCTTCACTTTCTTTGTCTGAATTTAATTTTTTTTAATGGAGCTTCCATCCAAAAAGAAAGAAGGGAGGATAACAACCCATGTTAAGAAAGAAAGGAATGAATACAATATCATATTTTGGTTATTTTTCTCACGAAATTATATTAACTTTCTTTGCTTTAATTTTAGTTGATTATTTTAGTTATTTGAGCCATAGTTTATCCCTCCCTTTCTCCTTCAAAATTTATATTACTTATCACTCACATGTCATATATTATTTTTTATCATGTCTTTTTTTTTTTTAACAACATAAAACAATACATGTCTTTTTGTTTCTCAAGTACAATTTTAACAATACAATTTGACAAAATATAAATGAAATGCTGAATTCTTTTTCTAACTAAAAACAATATTATAATTGCGTTGAGTCACATCAAATGAAGTTTGTATAGAAATGTAATATTGATTTTGGAGGTAGGACAACGGTTAATTGATGATATGAGCATATTAATCCTGTAATCTATGGATTTAATTAACTTAATTGTTTTTTTTTTATCAAAACATAACATCTATATAAAAACTACTACTAAAATTTGACAAATTCATAAAAAATTTTAACTCATAAATTCAAATTGAAATCAATTCAGTACTAATTAAGAATCTTCAAAGTTGGACATTTTAGATATTGGATGTCATTGATTTTTGAATATATTTATTATATTGATGCAATTTTGAAAAATACTTATTCTCACTGTGGTAAGTGATGTACGCGCAATGCGCGTGCCCAAATACTAGTAAATAATACGCATTAGTAAAATTTATGATGTAATGCAATTTTTTAATTATAATTATGAGGACCGTTTAAAGTTGAATTGTAATCATCAATAAATCAATGTAAAATTGACTTAAGACAAGTGATCTCCTAAATCTTGTATTCTAGTAGAATTTGTGTATTCCTTTCGTTGTTTGTGTGCTAAGAATAATGGCGATGAGGTGAAGGGTTAATTGTCCACTTGATAAATCTTAATGAATAAAAAAGGGGTTGAGATGAAAAGGATATGTGATGATCATGATGATGGGAATTACCTTGTTGTGACCCTTATTGATTGCTTGATGAAATGCTTGATAGCATAAATATGGACTTGAATTGCATGAATTGTTGTCTCGACCACGTGGTGTGATATTCCTTGTGTGCATTCATTATTGAACATTGTGATGAGACATGTGAGGGTTATAATGCCAAGGTCATTTCCAGCAAGTGTTATGATGCCGAGGTCAGTTCCGACAAGTGTTATAAAGTCAATGGGAAATGGTTCCAGCTAGTGATTTAATATAAAATCTATGGAAAATGGTTCCGGCTAGTGATATGGTGCCGATGATAAATGGTTCCGGTGAGAGATTGATTATTGTGATTTGATGCATTTTGATTCTTATGTGTGACTTACTTGTTACTTGTGATTGATGCACTTGTTACGTGAGATTGATCTACTTGATACTTGAGGGTGACTTACTTGATTTACGCTAGTTGTTGACTTATGACTTTTGGACTTTGAATATTGAGCCTTGTGAGTTGTGTATTATAGAACTGTTAGGTTGGGCTGATTTCTGTGCTTGTTGTAGTTTGAGGAGATTCTGTTGTGATGAAATGAGTATTCAATTTCTAGCTAGTTGATTTGTTTATTAGGTTGCTTGTTGGGTACCGTGTTATTGGTAGTCACTCATTGCTTCTACACTTGTGTAGTTCCGAGCTCGGGTGCGTGATAGTCTTTCTTCTCCTACTTTTCGAGGTTTGTCAAAGGACTATTGAGAGGTACTTGCTTGTCATCCCGGTGGGCCCTCTTTTCCATTATGTCATGTTTTGTTCTATTTGAGAAACAAAGACATTGAGACTATATAATTATTTCAATTGCACATTTTTTGTATTAGAGACTTGCATATGTGACAACTAGGTTTTGGGGTGTTAATAGAAAAAATACGTTTTTCCGTTCTTATCTTGTTCTTGCTTTATCTTTCCATATTTCTTTCGTTTCGTTGGGCTGATGCTGACTTGTCTTAGTGGGAATAGACAAGTGGCATCACCTCTATTTTTGGATCATGACATGTGCATTCATTCATTTATTCTACTATATGATAAAAGGCAATAACCACACACCTGGTCGACATGCCAGTGTCATCAAAGAGAACATTTCCAGTTCACCACATGTAGTCCAAATTTCATACAACTATCAGTCAGTGCCTTCGTCTTCATCTTCTTAACTCTATTGTCGATTTCTATTGCAACTGTTTACAAGTATATCCTAAAGATCATACATTTAAGTCATGATTTCATGGTAACCATCATTCATCTATCTCATTTACAACAAGTGTGATCAATAATGCAACATTCATATACATACATGTATCATAATGAAGCAAGAACAAACATATATCACACAACCATCACCTACCTCAAAAAAAGCTTGAAACCCTAAGAAACTTAATCCTTCCCTTTCCAGATTCGTTCCGCTTGTTCTTGGTCTACAAACAATCATAATAACACGGGAATCAATAAACAATCACTAATTATCCGAATCGCTAACAATTATATGAACCCTAAATCACACCCATGATCTCAAGTATCCAAACTAGGGCTTTTCCACCATAGAATCTAGATCAAAACCCTCCCCCATCGATAATTACCCATTCTATTACGTTCTACGGATTGAAAAACAGATTCGGGAAGTGAAAAACTTACCTTTAGCCTCAAGAATGGTGGAAAATTGTCAAGAGTCGCCTGGGATTCATTCCTTAGCTCTAAAGATTGAAAAGTGCAGAGTAAAGATGTTTTGGGGTTTATTAACGACCTTAAGTCGCATCGAACCCACCACAACGATCCTCACCCCGCTACAGCGGCCCTGCCCTGGAGGTAGAAATCCCACCCCAGCGGCTTGCACGGAACCAGTGAGCTATTTTAATAATTACAAGACCCCCATTTCACAACACACCTTTAACCAATGACGCTCAGAATATACTGTTCACGCTAAGATCGATTTCGGGAGTTCTACTCACCCAAATTCAATTTCGTAAAGTCGTACAGGTTCCTTAACGACTTATCTAACTACCCATGTAATCAAAATCATAAATAGATCACCCGATTGTTACCAGATTTCTCTACGCCTTAATGACTCCGATTTCGTCCAAATCCGGACTAGGTTGGGAAATTTCAAGTTACTATGAAAAAGTTTTTCGACCCAAAATTTTTCCCCGTTGGCTTTTCTATAACAACAAAACCCAGTCATTACAATAGATATCAATTTACCCATCACTCTTCCCCGAGTGACAAACTTAGGAAAACTAGGCTAAGGAAAGAATGAGGTAGTACTTGAATCGATGAACAATTAGGGATACTTGTCTCGCATGTCCCTCTTGGTCTCCCAAGTAGCTTTCTCAACTGGATGATGCTTCCATTGAACCTTCACAGACTTAATCTCTTTGGTCCTCAACTTGCGCACATCACGATCAAGAATTGCAATTGGTTCCTCCTCATATTAGAGGTCTTTGTCTGACACAATTGAGTCATATTTAATAATGTAATCTTCATAACCATGATATCTCTTCAACATGGACACATGAAATACCAGGTGAACACTCGATAGATTAGTGGGTAAAGCCAATCTATACGCTACCGGTCCTACACATTCAAAAACCTCAAAGGGACCAATGTATCGCAGACTTAGCACCCTTCTTGCCAAATCTTATCACCTTTTTCATGGGTGATACCATAAGAAGAACATTCTCACCGGTTTGAAATGTCATGTCTCTTACCTTATGATCCGCATACTTCTTCTGTCTACTCTGGGCTGCTAGAAGCTTAGCTTGAATACTCCTGACCTTATCTTGAGCATCCTTCACTAAATTGACCCCCAATGGTTTCACATCTCCAGCCTCAAACCATCTTATGGGTGATCTATATTCCCTCCCATAGAGTGCATCAAATGGTGCCATATTTATACTGGAGTGATAATTATTATTATAGGAGAACTCACACAAAGGTAGGAACTTATCCCAATGCATTTCAAAGTCAATCACACATGCCCTCAACATGTCTTCTAACACTTGAATAGTCCTCTCTGACTGCTCGTCTGTCTGTGGATGGAAAGTTGTACTAAAAGTGAGTTGTGTGCCCAATTCATCATATAATTTCCTCCAAAACTTGGATGTGAATAGGGTACCACGGTCTGAGATGATAGAAAGGGGCACCCCATGCAACTTCACTATCTCTTTCACATAAACTTTAGTCAATTGTTCAGCATTATAATCTATTCTTAGCGGAATAAAATAGCCTGACTTAGTCAATATATCAACCACTACCCAAGTAGAATCAAGCTTCCCCAAAGTCTTGGGAAGACCAACCACAAAATCCATGGCTATCCTTTCCCACTTTCATTTCGGAATTGACATTTTTTGAAGCAAACCTGCAGACCTTTGATGTTCATACTTCACTTGTTGACAATTTTGACATTTAGTCACAAACTCCGTTATATCCTTCTTCATTCCCAGCCACCAATAAATTCGTTTCAAATCTCGGTATATCTTGGTCACACCCAGATGAATAGAATATCGCGAGCCATGGGATTCTGTCAATAATTTCTAAATCAAGTCATCAACTCAAGGAACACAAATTCTTCCTTTAAAACTGAGCACACCTTCTACATGAAAAATGGTCTCTTGTGTCTTACCAATAGCATTTTTCATCTTAAGTTCATTCAAATTCTCACCCTTAAATTGTTTGGCCTTGATCTCCTCAACGAATGTGGCCCTTACTTCAATATTAGCTAATACCCGAACTATTTTTGAGATGCCCAACTGCATGAACTTAGACTCTAAGGTCTGAATTTCCTTAGCCAAATGTTGCTTGGCTATACTCAAGCAAGCTAAACTACCTATACTCATAGTTTTTCGACTCAAAGTGTCTGCCNTGCCCTCAACATGTCTTCTAACACTTGAATAGTCCTCTCTGACTGCCCGTCTGTCTGTGGATGGAAGGCTGTACTAAAAGTGAGTTGTGTGCCCAATTCATTATGTAATTTCCTCCAAAACTTGGATGTGAATGGGGTACCACGGTCTGAGATGATAGAGAGGGGCACCCCATGCAACTTCACTATCTCTTTCACATAAACTTTAGTCAATTGTTCAACATTATAATCTATTCTTATCGGAATAAAATAGGCTGACTTAGTTAATATATCAACCACTGCCCAAATAGAATCAAACTTCCCCAAAGTCTTAGGAAGACCAACCACAAAATCCATGGCTATCCTTTTCCACTTTCATTTCGCAATTGACATTTTTTGAAGCAAACCTGCAAACCTTTGATGTTCATACTTCACTTGTTGACAATTTTGACATTTAGCCACAAACTCCGTTATATCCTTCTTCATGCCCAGCCACCAATAAATTCGCTTTAAATCTCGATATATCTTAGTCACACCCGGATGAATAGAATATTGCGAGCCATGGGATTCTGTCAATAATTTCTAAATCAAGTCATCAACTCAAGGAACACAAATTCTTCCTTTAAAACTGAGCACACCTTCTACATCAAAAGTGGTCTCTTGTGCCTTACCAATCGCAGTCTTCCTCTTAAGTTCATTCAAATTCTCACCCTTAAATTGTTTGGCCTTGATCTCCTCAACGAACGTGGCCCTTACTTCAATACTAGCTAACACCCCACCTATTTTTGAGATGCCCAACCGTATGAACTTAGACTCTAAGGTCTGGATTTCCTTAGACAAAGGTCGCTTAGCTATACTCAAGCAAGCTAAACTACCCATACTCATCGTTTTTTGACTCACAGCGTTTGCCACCATATTAGCCTTGCCCAGATGGTATTGAATGGTCACATCGTAATCATTGAGTAACTCTATCCACCTTCGCTGTCTCAAATTTAGATCCTTTTAAGTGAACATATGCTGCAAACAACAATGATCAGTAAACACTTCACACTTAACACCATAGAGGTAATGCCGCCAGATTTTAAGAGCAACCACTACCTCTGCCAACTCCAAATCATGTGTTGGATAATTTCTCTCATGCACCTTCAATTGATGCGAGGCATAAGCTATAACATTCTTATCTTGCATCAACACCGCACCCAAACTAGAATGTGAAGCAGCACAATAAACAATAAAATCCTTACCTTGAGCTGGTAATGCTAGAATAGGCGTGGTGGTCAAGAGAATTTTGAGCTTTTGGAAGCTCTCCTCACATTTTTCAGTCCATTCAAATGGTATCGCCTTTTTGGTCATATTAGTCAAGTGAGTAGCAATAGAAGCAAAGTTCTTCACAAATCGACGATAATAGCTAGCGAGCCCAACAAAAATCCAAACTTCCATCACAGAGCTAGGCTGAACCCAATTCTTAACCGCCTCAATCTTTTGAGGATCTACCATTACCCCTTCTTTTGACACTACATGTCCCAAAAATGCAACCGAAGTCAACCAAAATTCACACTTAGAAAATTTTGCATACAACCTTTGTTTCCCAAAACACCCAAAACAATACGAAAATGGTCGACATGCTCTTCCTCACTTTTTAAATAGACCAAAATATCATCAATAAAGACTATGACAAAAGAATCAAGAAATGGCTTGAATATCCCATTGAGTAAACTCATGAAAGTTGCAGGCGCATTGGTCAAACCAAAAAACATAGCCAAAAACTCATAGTGCCCATAGCGAGTCCTAAATGTTGTCTTTGGCACATCTTCAGGCCTAATTTTCAACTGATGATAGCCAGACCTTAGATCAATCTTAGAGAAAACTGATGCACCTTGCAATCGGTCAAAAAGATCATCTATTCGAGGCAAATGATACTTGTTTCGAATAATGACCCTATTCAATTATCGGTAATCTATACACATTCTCATACTACCATCTTTTTTCTTAACAAACAAAACTGGAGCACCCCATGGGGAAGCACTAGGATGAATGAATCCCTTATCAAGAAGCTCTTAGATTTGAGCCTTAAGCTCTCTTAATTCCACCGGAGCCATACGATATGGAGGGATAGAAATGGGACGAGTACCAGGTTCTAAATCAATGTAGATGTCTATATCTCTATCCGGAGGCATACCAGGCAAGTCATTAGGAAACATTTCTCTAAATTCTGACACCACAGGAATAAACTCAATGGATGGAGTCTCAATCTCAACTCCCCTAATATGAGCCAAATAAGCCAAACAACCCTGCTCTACCAATTTTCTAGCCCGAATGGAGGATATGATCTTAACTTGATTAGGCTTGTACACCCCGTCCTACTATAATTTTCCCTTCCCGAAATATCTAGAGTTACAGACTTAGTAATACAATTAAGCACAATATAATAGGGGGACAACCAAGTCATGCCTAAGATTATATCAAAATCAGTTATATCCAAAATACCAAATCAGCCCAAGTCTGAAAACCCATAAACAAAATAGGACAAGCACGATAGACATGAGTGACTATGACTGACTCTCCAAATGGGGTAGAAACATGGATAGGGATATCATATCACAAATCTTATCAAACCTTGAGGCAAAGCTCACGGATACATAAGCATAAGTAGAACCCGGATCAAATAACATATTAGCCATCTGGTCACAGACAAGAATAGTACATGTGATCACCGCATCTGACGCCTCTGCCTCATTCTTGCCTGGAAAGGCATAACACTGAGCCTTATCATTTTGACGAGCCATTTCACTGCCTTGTTGCACGTTACCCCTGCCTGCATTACAATTTCCTCTACCTTCACGGCCTCACTGATTACCTCCTAGCCCACCTTGTGGACGTCCTCGACCATTATTACCATTTCCCGTGAGTACTACTGCTCTAGACTGCTGTTGCGTGGAATCTAACACACATGGGTGGGGACAATCTCTTCTCATATGCCCAGGTTCACCACAGTTGTAACATGTACGATCAAAAGATGGCCTGCTGCCCGCTATCCTGAATCAAATTATGAGATGGAGTTCCTGAGTAATTACCTGTAGAGGCGGGTATAACAAACTGAATTGGTTTGGCTGCATGCGTTGGCCTCCCTGAACCTCTGGAATAAGAACCTTGAAAGTTGCATGAATTCTTGGCCCTTTATGCCAATGCCTTAGCCTGACCGTCTCGCCTCACCCCCTCCACTTTCTTAACATAGTCCGTTACCTCATTAAAGCTCCTCCTTGTAGAGGTCATATGAACAAATAATACATGCAAATCAGAATTTAGTTCCCTAATAAATAAACAGATCCTCTCTTCCTTAGTAGTCACAAATTGAGTAGCATATCTGGACAAAGCATGGAACTTGGCCTCATAAGCAGCCACAGACATACCACCTTGCTCCAAAGCCATGAACTCATCCTTCTTACGATCCCTCAAAGTTCTGGGCACATACTTCTCTTGAAACAAATCATGGAATTGGGTCCAAGTAAGTGGAGGTAAAGTTGAAGATCTACATTCCATATAAGCTCTCCACCACTGCTTTGCCTCACTTTGAAGTTTAAAGGTCATAAACTCAACCCCATGTTGATGGACAATTCCCAACTTATGAAGCCTCTCATAACAATCCAAGATAAACTCATAAGCATCCTCATTCTCAAAACCAAGAAACACGGAAGGCTTTAGCTTTAAAAACTTAGTCAACATTTCATGCTCATTACTAGTCATAACAGAACCCAACAAAGGATGGAAGAAAGCATCATTACTTTCCGTTCCACCCGTCTTGGGAGCAATGCTAGCAACTGGGGGATTAGTAGGATCTTGAGTTGCTTGAACAGAAGGAAGCACTCCAGGACCACCTAACCCTTTCAAGAATGACATGATCTGTCGAGCTAACACTGGGTCTATGGGAGGAACATCGGTAGTCTCAGCCTGCACCTATTTTTCTTGTCCAACCTCCTCAACATTCTCAACCTCAATATCCTCTTCTGTCTCTTCATGATGCACAAGAGGGGCTTCATTTTGGGGAGCATTTTCAACCGGTACCCCATCTCTAGCAGGTACCCCTAGCTCTTCCTATACCCTTGCCTCGATCGCGACCTCTCGCTGCAGATTCCTCAGCTGGAGCATTGACGGGAGCTATGGGCCTGACACCGTTGAATCTAGTATTAACCATCTACAGACAGAAGAGTGAAGGAGGTTAGATATAAATTTGAATCGCCAGATACCAATTGGAATCATGTCATAGCACGAAGGAGACAAGAGAAAACAAAGAGATTTCCTAAAGTCCTATAGCCTCTCGAAGAAAAGTAAAGGCATCCCTGTACCATTCAACAAGACTCTACTAGACTTGTTTTGGTACATTGAGATCAATGAACCTAGGCTCTGATATCAACTTTGTCACGACCCAGACTATCGTGATTAGCACCCACACTAACCCTCCAGTAGGAGAACCACTACTAAAACCCAAACAAAGTAACTAAACCAAAACTAAAACATTTAAGGATACAAAAATAGGAATAATAGCTAAAACTAAAGTTCCCATAAAGTTTCAAAAGATCTAACAGCGAACTAAACAAATGCAGAAGAAATAACCTAGAACCTAAAAGTCAATGTACCAAAACATTGACTTTCTTTTTTTATTTTATAAAAAAAAATGTACCAAAGCATCTAAAGTTCAACAAGTCTAAACAAGAAGGGATACAACCCCATACTAATGAACTAAAACTTAATTAGAAAGTCTAAGTCTGAAATGGTGGACATAGATGAAAGGAGAACTCATAACAGCCTGGAACAACTTTCTCACCCTTGAATTCGAACGATCACTGATCTTCTAAGCAAGGTCTGTCAATAGCCGCTTGAAGATGTCATGTACTCAACAAAGAAAGAGCAAGTGCAGTATCAGTACACTACCACAGTGTACTAGTAGGATCACGCGGCTATCCCACTAAGTGTAACATATATATGCCATTACAACAATATAATCACATGCACATATCGAACATATACAATATTATCAATATTTACGAATAACGAACACTTCACATTTCTTAAAATACACAATTATGACAAGTCATTGGTCCTTTCATAGAGCCCAAACCCAAACAGTTACCGAAACGTGGTACCCGATCCAATAATTATACCGGAATGTGACAATCGATCCCATAATTATGCCGAAACGTGGCAACCGATCCAAGTTAGTTATGTCGAACGTGGCAACCGATCCATTCAACATACCACAATCATAATCACAAGTATATCCTCAAGATCATACATTTAAGTCGTGATTTCATGGTAACCATTATTCATTTATCTCATTTACAACAAGTGTGATCAATGATGCAACATTCATATACATACATGTATCATAATGAAACAAGCTTGAAACCCTAAGAAACTTGATCCTTCCCTTTCTGGATTCGTTCCGCTTGTTCTTGGTTTACAAACAATCATAATAACACGAGAATCAATAAACAATCACTAATTACCCGAATTGCTAACAATTCTATGAACCCTATATCACACCCATAATCTCAAGTACCCAAACTAGGGCTTTTTTCACCATAGAATCTAGATCAAAACCCTCTCCCATTGATAATTACCCATTCTATTACGTTGTACGGATTAAAAAACAGATTCGGGGAGTGAAATGCTTACCTTTATCCTCAAGAATGGTGGAAAATTATCAAGAGCTTCCTGGGGTTCGTTCCTTAGGTCTAAAAGTCAAAAAGTACAGAATAAAGATGTTTTGGGGTTTATTTACGACCTTAAGTCACGTCGAACCCGCCACAATGATCCTCACCCCACTATAGCGGCCCCGCCCTGGTGGTAGAAATTCCACCCCAGCGGCTTACACAAAACCAATGAGCTATTTTAATAATTCCAAGACCCCCATTTCACAACACACATTTAACCAATGATGCTTAGAAAATACCATTCACTCTAAGATCGATTTCGGGAGTTCTACTCACCCGAATTCAATTCTGTAAAGTCGTATGGTTTCCTTAACGACTTATCTAACTACCAATGTAATCAAAATCATAAATAGATCACCCGATTTCTCTACACCTTAATGACTCCAATTTCATCCAAATTTGGACTAGGTTGGGAAATTTCAAGTAACTACGAAAAAGTTTTTCGACCCAAAAATATTTTCCCGTTGCTTTTTTATAATTACGGAACCCGGTCGTTACACAGAGCTTAAGAATTTTTTTTATGAAGTGCACCGGCTGATTTACCATAACCATATACTGAAATTAACTAAGCTCCGTTATTGGTTCCTTAGAAGGGCAAATGTAACAGGTCTTGCAAATTGTTGTTCATCCCTCTTACTGTATCGATAACGAAGACACGT
Organism: Solanum stenotomum; assembly: GCF_019186545.1. Lineage (NCBI taxonomy): Eukaryota > Viridiplantae > Streptophyta > Magnoliopsida > Solanales > Solanaceae > Solanum > Solanum stenotomum. The sequence continues at coordinate 44,955,837 of NC_064284.1, forward strand.
TCTTAAAGCAAAGTAGAAAATTTTATATGTTTTAATTAATAGTGAACAAATCTTTTTACTTTCTCATTTTTGTGCTTACTCTGATTTTACTATGTTCCTTTTCTGCTTCAAGCAAGCCACTTAACGTACTCATTGTAGCTACACCTTACCCAATAAGTTCATTCTCATTCCTATTAAATCTTAGGCAATTGCATAATCTTTTAAGAAAACTTGCTTCGACGTTCATATTAATTCTATGATAACTTTGAATTTTCAATAGTTCTTTATACGTGATTATTTAAATGTTCATATTGCTCCATCGAGATTCATATTGTTGTTTCAGTTGGTTGAATGAACCCTGACCTACTTTGTTTTAGCTATCTACACTAACACACCTCTGAAAAATTACATGCAGAACCTACAGGCAATAGAAACATGCTCATTGACCTTTTTCTCAACACCTTATGATTGAGATAACTGATTAAGATAAATAACTGATGTACTGTTGTCACGTACCCGAGGCTACCCCCTTGATGTAAACACGGGATCTGGGATCACGAGTGACCTCAAGCTAACCCTGAATTGGCATAACATAAGCATACAAACATTTTATGAAAGTAAGAGATGTTGCGCGGAAGCTTAAAACATGAGATAAACTGAAATAATGGGGAATACCAAATACTAGTCTGAATATAAACACTAGATAAGGGTTACTAACACTGGACTATAACTCAAAATGCTAAAGTTGAATCTGTCTATATCTGAAATAAGCCTGACTAGAGATGCTGGAACATGCCCTCAACTAACTCTAGCAAAACTGAAACTAAAAATGAAAGACTAAATGTAAAAGAACATGTCTATCGTCCTCGAAGAATGAGGACTCACCATTGATACTGCTGAATATAGATCGGGAACCGATCTACACGTGATCTGAATGCTGAGGACCTGAACCTATATCACGAAAAGATGTAGCGCAGAGTATGCGTCAGTACTTGGAAGGTACTGAGCATGCAGGATAGGATAAAACTGAACAAACATATAACTGAACAAAACATAACTAAGCAATGATATAATCTGAACATGATAAAGATATTGAAATATACTGAATATGAACTAAATTGAATGCAATGACCAAGTACATGACATGCTGAAACTGAATACTGAAATATATCTGAAACTTGGTCAAATGCACTAGAGTCTGACTGTGAGAGCTACTATTGACCAACATAAAACTACGTGAGCTAAACGTGAAGTCTAATGTATACACCCCATCGAGAGAACTCAATATACCTTGCTAGGAGTATAAAGGCATGTCTGACGTGATCACTAAATATGATGCCCACAGAGAGGACTTATAAACCTACGGGGGCACGTAGTTCTGGGACTATGAGGGTGACTGACCCTTATCCAAGTCGGTGTTAAGCCTACTCCCAACTTGAAATGTGTACACTACAACAGAACTGAAATATACTGGATAGCTCAATATTCTGACATGCTAACTGAAAATGCAACATTTAGTACTGATAATGAAACATTTGAAAAATGAAGCATGTATATTTGTTTATTTGTCCTAGCTAGTGTAATTCATGAACTAAATGAATCTACACAACTAGGATCTGAGTTTCATGCAAGGAACTAAGCAACAATGTTACGAAAACATGATAATCTGATTAAGGACACTATAACAGAGAAATCACAATAATTTTCTAAGGTTCTAGAAATCCTAGATCAAACCAGATAAAGGGAATTAAGAATCTGACTGAATTCTAGGGACCTAATGGGTGAAAGAAACCCACTAGTGAAATCTCACATACCTGGTGACGAATTCCACGGAGAAATCTTTCGATATCGGAGGAAGGGAAGTTGCTGCGTTCTTGGAAGGTTTTGGTCGACTGTTTCTTCTCTTTTTGCTCTGGTTTGACAATTTTTGGAGAATAAATTGACTAGGGTAAGTTCCGATTTAGTTACTAAGCTTAAACTGACAAAAACGACGTAGTTTAGAGGTTAAACGACGTAGTTTAGGTGTCCAACGCATAGGGAAAAAGACCAAATGACCCTTACTTAAAATCTGTCAAAGCCATTGACGACCCCTGATCGACGGTCTGTCCTGGCAGGGTGTCGTTTGGCTTCAGAGGATAGAAATCTGGGGCCTGAACCACGAACTGTGGTCCCACCTACAGTCCATAGGTTTTGGCGTGGTTTTGTACTTTGACTAAAAATTCTGGGTGGAGTTGAGGTGGCCAACCACAAACCCCACCTATGATCCGTAGGTGGCACCTGCAACTTCTGGAAATTCACATACCTGTCACATAAAAAGAAAATAAATAAATGTATATATAGTTGGAATCTCCAATAGGGCAGGCATTAATATGAAAATGTTGACTTTCCAGTTGGGACATCATCCACAACGTCATCTTCCTTTACTTTAGAAAGTAGCTCAAAGGGCCCACCCGATCATCATGGAGAAAACTGCCACTTTTTCAATTGGCGTCTAATCATCTTCTTCTCACTAGGGGCGGGGTTGGTCTTTCTAATCAATCAGAAAATGAACCGGTGTAAAGATCTTGAATGCAAGAGTGAGTTTGCCTTCATGAAAAAGAGCCTCTTCATTGCAAACATATATCATCCAACCTGCAATTTGATCTTTCTAGCATACGAGGTGTTAGAACGGTTTATTGAAGTCACATCAAATTTAAATCTTATGTGTATGACTTACCTTGAATCTAGCAATACCTTTAGATGACATACCATCCTAAATTACCCCTACATTTATACAGTTTTCTATTGGAAGTTACTCACATAGAAACTATGAAGTTCTTAGCTTTAATCTATTACTTACTTGGTTGTTTAAGTTATTTTACAGTTTATTGCACTGAGGTTACTTGAATTTTGAAAAATGTAGTTTTTAAGCTTTCACCAATTATTTACTTGGCGTTCACTTTGTAACTACAGATTCATTGAGAAATTGTCTTTTCACAATTGTCTAGAAACATCCTCTCTTCTAAAAAAACAAAACTAGAAACATCCAATATTCTCCAAATCCAAAATAGGAGAGACTTCAATTCTCTTTCTTCAGCTTTAAAGAATACTTAGGAACAACCTCTTTCAACACCATAGCTGTCGGTTGCAACACAACTGTGAGATTTAATTGATATGTGGTTACGCAAGACTGACATTCCTCCGACTCCACCATTTGGACTCACAATGACAATTCAGTATTGCAGCCCTTCCAATATCGATTCATTGCACAATGTAAGTAGTCTAATTTGTTGGTTATGGTCTATTAAACTTATGTCTAGAAGTATCGACTCTCTCATCTCTTTTCCCTCTTTTAGTTTTTCTTTTTCATACTCTCTATTTTACCGCTCTAAATTAGTATTGTTTGAGTTGTGTGAAAAGTAATCAAATTTATTTAGTAGACTCTTGGAAAGATTAGGCAATGTTTGGCCTAATTAAAGTAACTAATTTTTACAGTTTTACAACAAGGACAATATTAGTTGTCATGATTATTGGTAAGTACTATTTCGACACACATTTTTCTCAAATCTGAGGCACAAAGGAATACATGCCTTTCAATTAAATACAACTTTTGAGTAACCCTTTATTTCTAACAAAAGCTTGCAGTGAAAATAACTGCAAATTGCCTTCATCCTGGAATAAACATATTCAAACTTAATCATCATATAACAATTGTTGAGGATTATTTTAAAATTCTCTTTTACTCCTTTTTCTATAAGGTAACTCATTCCTGAATAATGTCCGTTTGGATTGACTTATTTTAAGTGCTTTAAAATTTAAGTCAAAATAGCTTTTAACCAGTTATGTAATGTTTGGGTAAAATTCAAAAATGCTTATAAGCAATTTTTGTAAGTCAAAATAACAAATATAAACCAAAAGTAAATCCAAACGGGCTCTAAATACCGCGCTTTACATGATGATTGAATGAAGTCACGCATCCACGCATTGATACATAAATATGACCTAAATGACTACAATTTTATTTTAGTTGTTCTCAAAATGATGGATTAAATCTTTTTCAACCAGTTGACCAACAAATTAAGCAAAATTGAAAACATATGTGATTTTCAAAACAAAATTATTAATTGACAAAAGATGCATGTGCAATATACATGAGATGCACATGCAACACAAGATATTAGTTTTAAGGAATATACTTGCATTCTTTACTAAAGTTTGACTTTATAAGCTATCAATTAATTTCATTCAACATATATGTGATTTTTTTTAAAAAAAAATACTACATAATTAACAAGAGATACACGTATAATGCACAGAAAGTGCACAAGATGTACATGTGACACATAATTGATAGTAGTAGGTAAGATAAATACTCGACAAGATTGAGGTCGAAAGAAATGTTGAATGGAGAATTGATTACTTGAGAAAATTTATAGGAAAATAATCAGTTATACGACTCTCAAATTTATATAATACTCTAACTGGCTTGAGAAAATTTATAAGAAAGACTACTCACCCAAAAATAATTGGTGTTGAATAGCTAGTGATCAATGAAGTCCTTAAAATTGTGTCCAAATGTAATACATCAGACACAAAATAATCAGTTGTACGGCTCTCATCCATGTAATTTAAGGTATAACCACATTGCTTTGTCCTTGTGCACTTGTTGAATTGCCAATGTCATAAAAGTTCAGCTTAACCTGCAAGAACATAATAATGATATTAGAAAATTCTAAAAAATAACTTTTCTATATTATAATTTATACAAGAAACTAAAAAAATAACAAGAGAATGATTTTCATTTTACCCCAAGTCCACTTGTTCGAGGACAATTGTTGCAAGAATTACACCACGAGATCTCACTCCCAGTATTTATCAATAGATTGCATTCTCTTGGTAGCGATCCCACTTTTACTTTCGTATAATATATGCTAAAATTACAAAGAGCATAAAAAAAAAGTCAGTGAAATACAATAGTCAACATTGGTTGTAAATCATTAAAAAAAGAAAAAAACAATAATAACAATCATTCCCTAGTTTAGTTTACGTATTTTGCATGTCAATTATATATAACTAGTGATATATACCACGCTTTGCATGATGATTGAATGAAGCCACATATATTCACACATCGATACATAAATATGACTTAAGTGGGTACAATTTTTATTTTAGTTGTTCTCAAAATGATGGATTAAATCATTTTCAACCAGTTGACCCACAAACTTCAATTGTTATTGGGATTATAATGGAAAACATATAATTTAAATATTGCACGTAGATCATAAGAGAAACACAAATTAAGCTAAATTGAAAATATTTTTGTTTCAATTCTGAAAACATATGTGATTATTAAAATAAAATTAATAATTACCAAAAGATGCACGTATAATGCACATGAGATGCACATGCAACACACGATACTAGTTTTGCTGAATATGCTTGCACTTTTTACTAAATTTTGACTTTATAAGTTATCAATTAATTTCATTCAACGTATATGCGATATTTTAAAAAGAAAATACTGCATAATTAATAAGAGATACACGTATAATGCACAGAAAGCGCACAAGATACACGTGTGACACATAATTGATGGTAATAGGTAAGATAAATACTCGATGAGATTGAGGTAAAAAAAATTGTTCAGTGAAAAAATGATGACTTGAGAAAATTAATAAGAAAGTAGCAAGTTGTACGACTCTCAAATTTATATAATATCCTAAATGACTTGAGAAAATATATAAGAAAGACTATTCACCCAAAAATAATTGGTGCTGAAAGTTAGCGGCAATGGAAGTCCTTAAGATTGTGTCCAAATGCAATACATCAAACACAAAATAATCAGTTGTACGACTCTCATCCATGTAATTCAAGGTATAACCATAACCACACTGATTTGTCTAGGCTGAATAAGAAATGACAATTGCAGTTGTTAAGTTACCAATGTCATAGAAGTTCAGCTTAACCTGCAAGAACATAATAATGACGTTAGAAAATTCTTTAAAAAATAAATTTTATATATTATAATTTATACAAGAAACTAAAAAAATAACAAGACAATGATTATTCTTTTTTTACCCCAAGTCCAGTTGTTCGAGGACAATTGTTGCAAGAATTACATGATATCCACGAGATATTACTTCCAGTATATTGTATCTCTTAGCGGCGATCCCACTTTTACTTTCGTATAATACATGCTAAAATTATAAAAAGCATAAAACAACTCAGTGAAATAAAATAGTCAATAACATTGGTTGGTTGTAAGGCATTAAAAAATGGAAAAAAAAATAATAGTAATAATAATAATAATAATATTAGAGATGATATTTCCATGGCATCAGCAAGCCACACCAACAATGATGATGAATCATGTATGGTGGGAGAAGCCCAGAGTGATAATAGCAATGAAGAAATTGACATTGATGCTCTTCTCAAAAAATTCCAAGAGCAAGTAGAAGAATCTTCCGACAAAGCCACTTGCAAAGGAAAGGGAAAAACATAAATGAAGGCCCCACAAATTCAAATGATAGGGGTAATAATCCAAACAACTTTAATAAAGAAGAATTGTAGGCCAGGATAATATGTCGGCCATATTTTTAATGGAAAGACCACGCCTGTTTGTCGGTCTTATCCTTTTATTATTGGCCATTGTAACGTGTGTGGGCCACCCTTTCTTATCGCGTTTGATTTTCCAACCTTTATATAAAAAGGCTGAATTTTCTTAGAAGAGGCAGGTTTTAGAATCCCCTCTCTCTCTATCTCTTGTAATATTTCCTTTTGTAAAACCTTTAAGTTTGAATAAAGAAGCTTTCAGCTTGGTTAGGATATCAGCTTGTGTGGAGTTCTACTCCAGGTAATATTTTTAATTTGTGCTTCTCTTTATGTAATTAGCCTAAATGATTGGCTAAACTAGTTGTGTTGAGCTATAACATACTAGGTTATTATAAGTAATGGCATTTGTGTCCATTGTTGAGACAGTTTGAACAGTAATACTAAGGTCGAGTATAAGAAATCCAGGCAGGTTATTGAATGACTGTCGAAGGAATCCGTTGGATTACCCGTTAGCCAGGTGGACGTGTAGGATGAACCCGGATAGTAGAAGCTTTCATTAACTATTGCTAGGATTGCTTATGTTTGTAAAGTCCCCTTGAGTAGAACTGAATGATCCGTCAACATTATGGTATCAGAGCCATAAACTTATAGTAAGTATATGTGGTATAGTTTAACACCATTTTTTTCTATGAATATCATAAGGAAGAAATCTACTGTTAAAAACAGTAGAAAAGAAGAATATGATATACCCCAAGAGCTTGATTTACTTAATAAGTGGACTATTCCGAAAATACCTCCCAAAATTATATATCAGATGGAAACTTTTGAGAAGCTCGGTCTCAAACAAGTGGTTAAAACCATTGAGGAAACTATCACCATTGATAGCAATCATCAAACTTTTAAATTATTATCTAAAAATGATCTGGCCCCTTATAGGGATACTTACATATTTATGCATATTGGTTTGGTTCAGGTGGAATTTAAGCCCCTTACCTTAAGAGGTCTACCAGAAAGCTTTATAGCAACTTCCAGAGATGGTAGAAATCATAATTGGAAGAAATCCCTTATAGGGACGATACACACTAGTCTCGCTTACGGACCAGTTTATTTTAATCCTTATCCTAATTTGCAAATTTCTTTGCAGGATGATAATTCTCTAAGCTCTCTCATGCTGAATGTTAAATTTCATAATTATGATTATATGCCTGGAACCGAAGTTGTGTGCATATGCTATAGAATTTATTATAAACTCTTACATACTCTAAACCCTATGTGTAAGATCATTGATTTCAAAAATGAAACTATTCTTATAGAAACTAATTTTGAAAAATCCAAGGTTGTTAGCCGAAGACCTATTCGGTGGGAAGAAATAGATTTGCCACAAGAGTGGGTCATTAAAGGTGCGGCCCCACCAAAATAATAAAAATAATAATAATAATAATAATAGTAATAATAATAATAATGATAATGATAATGATAATGACAATGACAATGATAATGATAATGATAATGATAATAATGATAATAATGATAATGATAATGATAATGGTAATGATAATGATAATAATAATAATAATAATAATAATAATAATAATAATAATAATAATAATAATAATAATAATAAAGACTGGCGGTAATCCCAATTTACAGAATCTCTGAAGACTGGCGGTAGTCTGCGCAGTCAACTTCAATCTAGCTTGTTAGAATCCAAATTCAAGGAATAAATCCGAAATCGAAATATATACAAATTTAATATAGTTTTATGATTGTATGAAAGGATCCATCCTTTTACCCAAGCAAAGGGTCTATCAAGATTTAATACATATTTTTCTTGAGCCCATGTGTCTAGCAGTTCTAACCGGGTATTGGTCCCCTTTTCAACTCTTTAACAGGCTTAGAACCACGGCTGGCTAGACGGGGTCACAAAGACAAAACCAATAAAAATAGTACTGAATCTGACTGTACCACCATCTCGGAATCAAATCAAGAAACCATATATAAATTTATTTATATTTTGATAAAGTCTAGATCTTTAATGGTAGATATTAAAGAGAAGTTAGTTATTAGACATATATATGAATTTTTAGCCGGACATAATCACGGCTCAGACCGAAAAAATTATAAAAGATTGAAATAAAATGTAATACCTTATAACGATGGCCGACACCAAAGCGTATGAGCAAACTTTACAAGTTTTATTTACTTCCGGTCAGTATCTGAGAACTCAAACTTTTACAAATAGAGAGCTTTACAGTTAGGAGAGAAAAGTAGAGAGAGAAGGGCTTCTAAACTGCTCCCTAATGAAATGAAAAACAAACTTATTTATAGAAAAATAAAAAAACATTTAGAATATTTGTACAGTAATGTTGGGTCCCATCTGCCCCCTAAATAGTGTATCTACTGTTGATCAACAGTGTATCTAGTCTTGATAATGGCTGGCTTTTTACTGAAGAGATGTCTTTACAATTTGTATTTTTCCTTTAATTTTCGGAGCATATCCTCTGCCTTTCTCAAAGTATCTTCTGTAGTTGCTTCAAGAGGTTGAGCTTCTTGGATATCATCGATAGCGTCTTTGCTTGTTTCACTTCTCATAGAAGTGTATGATTTCTCATATTGAGTGAAGTTGAGAAACAGATTCCTCTTGACTTCCTCCAAGTAGTTGTTGATCATTGCTTCTTTATCTTCATCTTGAACAGAGATTTTTTTGGCAATATGCCTGATCGAGCTATCAACAATTATTCCCTTTTGGGGAATTATACCATATTCTTGGATCCTTTTTGAAATATGATCCAGCAGTTCTTGCCCATATAACATTTTTGTTTTGGGATCCTTTTTCATTAATTTATCTCAAAAAATTATTATAAAAAGTCATGTATAAGCAGGGAATTTGTTCCTTGGTGAATCCCACTTTCGGGGTCCATTTGTGAATCCAAGGGACTAAGAATTCTATGAAGAAATAAATCTTATCTATTTTATCCAGATAACAGATATGATTTGTGTTGTATAACTCATTAAGGTCTGGAGAAACTTTAACCCATTCTTTATATAATTTGAAAAATGGATCAGGTAATATTTTTATAGTTGGGTCATGGTATGACCACCAATTTAAAAACCAATTAGGAATTGGTCCTGCAAATATCTTTCCACATACCTTTATTAACCATGTATGTTTGTGTCCCTCATTATTATAATAGAAGACTTTATCAATGACCTGAATGTAGTCCCCGTATGTGAAACTCATAGCGATTTTATTTAGGCTGATCTGCCTTTCTTTCATCGTGGAGATACCCCAATCTTCAACATATATAATCTGTTTAATTGTCATTTTTGAGAAGTTATAAACATTCTCACTCGTATTGTAGCCTGAAAATTGTTGGAATTCAACACCACGAGTACTTATTAGAATGGTTTTCGTAATACGATCGGATTTTGTATAACTCACCCGAAAAATATAAACCATTGATTAGGTACCTCTGGAATATCTTCCATGGTTCTTCTTTTCTCTGAATCTCATAGTTTTCTAAAAGAAATATCATTTCTTTTTTTGATACCTTTTTATAAGACTTGATATCATCATTGTCTTCTTTGGCTATTGATGCAAAAGTATCATTTTGCTTTTGTGACAAATAAGCCTGCAGATGTGCGTATAACAGACTGTCTTTTGGAATATCTTCCAGATATACTGAAGAAGAAGCCTCACTTTGAGAGATTTTTGAGTTTATCAAACTCATTCTTACTCTTTGTATATCTGGGGAGCTGGAAGAAGATCGATATGACGATCCTGGGGATGATCTTCCAATTCCTCTTGTATGATTTCCCCTACCTCTGCCCTTGGTTATCCAAGGAGGGTCCATCCTGCAAACATAACACTTTGCTTTATTCGAATGTATCATAATAGTCATTGTAATAATTATTCTCATCGATATCGATAATTTCTTCATAATCATGTATAGAGAAATCTTCTCTAATAATATCATCGATAATTTCACATAAAATTAATTCCTGCAAATCTTTATTAAGAGGAATTATTTTTAAAATAGTAACTAAAGCTTTCTCATTAATGAAAGTTGTATAAAAACTCATTATGAATTTAAATATTCTCTGGATAGAAAATCCGCAAGAGAGTTATAACTTCTCTTTTAATATTGGATCTCAAAATCAAAAGGAGCTAACTCGGCCTGCCACCTAGCAAATATTAATTTTGATGCATCATGTTTAAAATCTTTGTTAAACATATACTCAACAGATTGAGCATCCGTTTTTATCAAAAACTTTTGATTATATAAATCATTCTAAAATTTTAACATGCATTTAACAATGGTTAAGATTTCAGGAGCCACTGCAGCATATTTTTTCTGGGCCTCGCTTCATTTCCCATAATGAAATCTGATCATATATTCATTTTTGTCGTTGAAATAAATTTGTTTTAATATCCCACCATAACCAATGTTAGACGCATTTGTCTCAATGATCTTTTGCCAAGCAGGGTTAGTACGAGTTAAGCATGGTAAAGATTGAACACGAAGTTTGATATCTTTTACCAAAGTGGTATGACTATCAGTCCAATGTGATTTATGATCCTTTTTCAGCCTGTCGTATAAAGGGGCCAAATCACGAGATAAATTTTTATAGAAAGGGGATATGTAATTTAAACTCCCTAAAAATCTTTGCAATTGAGTTCTATCAGTGATAACATCATGAAATTTGGATGCAAAGTCGATTGATCTTTGAATCGGGGTAACTTTCCCTTGACAAATATGATGTCCTAGAAATCGAACATTAGTTTGGAATAAACTCATTTTTGATTTAGAAATGACCAAACCATTTTGTATAACAATTTTCTTAAAGATGTCTAGATGCTTAATATGCATTTCAAATGTTTTTGAGAATATCAAAATATCATCAAAATAAACAATGATAAAATCCAAATATGGGTTGAAAATATCATTCATGATTTTCTGAAATTTAGATGAAGCATTTTTTAAATCGAATGGCATAACATTCCATTCATATTGTCCAAATGGGACATTAAAAGTTGTTCTATAAACATGCTCTTTAAATATTTTTATCTGTCAATACCCTGATTTTGAATCAAATTTTGAAAAATAGATCGACATCATATAATCTAGACAATAAATCTCTTTTGCTTGGAATAGGATACCTAATCCATTTTAAATATTTATTTAAAGGTTTATAATTGATAACCAATCTAGGGACACCTCGTTCCCTTTCAGCAGCATTGTTAACATAAAATGTAGTACAAGACCAAGGTGATTTTGAAGGTTTTATCAAACCTTTTTGTAACAAAATATCAATCTCTCTTTTGCAGAATTCTACCAATTCGGTGTTTATCTGACAAGGACGAGATTTAATAGGAATGTCATTCTCAGAGAAATCATCTTCATATAGAAGAGTAACAATATACTTTTTTCGATTCCAAAAAGCACCGGGATGATCAACACAAATATCAATAGCAATTTGTTCAGAAGTTAATTTAATTTTTTCTTGTACTTTGGTAGATTTCAAAGTATCAAATATATTTATACTAAACAATTCTAGTTGCAAATAATCAACATGCTTCTGTTTCATATTAATCAAAGCATTAATATCACGAGAAATAAGGTCAGTGATAAAAGTATAACTAATATCTCTGTCTTCATAAGTAGCAGAAAAACCTTTAGCATTTATGCTAGTAAAAGGATACATAGCATTTATAAAAGGGTTTTCAAGTATAATTGGAGGGAATAACTGATTTTTAACCAAGAAAAAAAAAAGTGGAATGCAAACTTTATTTTGGCAAATGTGAGTATTAGGTAATTTATACTTTATATCTAAAGCATGTCCAGAAGCAGATTTAACCATATAAGTTGTTTTTCAAAATATTTAGTAGGTACAAGACCTTCTTGAATACAACTAACATCGGCTCCACTATCAATCATAGTGATATCAGTAATTAAAAAACTATTATCACTCAATATGGTGCATTTAACATACCATTTATGAGCAGTAACAATTTGCATCATTCCTAAAAACATACCTTGTCTAGGATCAAGTTTAAAAGGTTTTGCAAGAGTATTTTCTTCAACAATGTTTTTACCCTTGTTCTTTCAATCTGAGTAAGTCGATGATCACAAATCATTTGATTTTGTTTAAGAGTTTAATCTCATTTTTCAAATTTTCAATTTCATTTTTCAAATCATCAAAAGAAGAATCTCTTGAGTGATTAGTTTGTTTATTAAGTCTATCATTAATTTTAGACAAAGAATAAGGTGCAGAATATTTGAATTCAAAATCATTCTTTGTTTTTCTGATTTTTTTGAAAAACTTGAACTAACATTACTATTAGCCGCTAAATGACTAAATTTTTCACGAAGATCATTATCAGTAACTTCCTTTAAAATTTCTATCACATTATCAAATGTAATAGTATTGATATTCAAATATTCAAATTGAGATTGCAATTTATAAAATTCATCAGTTTCACAAGAACAAATATCACCATTACAAATATTGCAAGTATTAACATGTTGATTACTATCAGAAAAATCAAGCGAACCAATCTCTTCTTCAAAACCTGAATCGAAATCGTAATCGTTATCAGACTCAGAACCAGAGGTGTATAAGAAACTACAAACCTTATCATGAACTTAGCTTTTTCATCAAGTTCTAGGGATTTCAACTTTTAAAGCTTATAATTCGATGTTATAAGACTGAAGTTTCCACATCTATAGCACTTGATTTTGGCGAGATCTCGCTTGGACCTATTCTTGATAAATTTATTAGACTTACAAAAAGCTTTTCTAGCATCGCGCTCTTCCTTAGATCTATATCTAGATCTCTTTTTCCTATAAGGTTTATTAGGATTGGGGTATCTAGAATCTCTATATTTCTTCTTCTTGCTATTAGCAGAAGTATCAGGTAAACCGAACTAGGTACAAAAGTCTCATAGCTGAGATCTTTCTTTAAGCTTATCCATCTTAAGTTGTCTAGATAACTTCAATTCATTGCATAAATTTATACCTTCTTGAGTGCAAGCTCTTATCAGCTTACCATAAGTATAATCTTTATAAGGAATTTCACCATGATCATTACTCAGAGTTTTTCTAACTCTTTCGGCTAATAAAGGGGGAAGGTTATCAATAAACTTAGCTTTCTAATGCTCATAATTGTTTTCGGGTGATTCCATCACCCTACTCATATAAGTATCTTTATACTATCTAAATTCTCCTAAGGTTCTATAGTGTAGACCATTTAACAGGGTACGAACAGTCTCATACTGATTGGTAAATCTACCATTCAAATGTTCTAAAATGGTTAAGACCAAGGTATAAACAACTTCTTCTCTACTTTTCACTAGAGCCATACCCAAGTTATCAACACCTTCACAGTCAGAAGTAGCATTTATCATATCAGTTTTTTGCTCAATGCTCATATAATTATCCCACCAACCTGTAACATCTCGCAACAAGAAAGAACTAGAAGGAAGTTTAAAATCTGGAAATAGTTATTTTTGGAAGGTATAAGGAAATCTAGAAAATTGCAAGTAAGTTAAAATTTAGTTTTTGGTTAACTTCAATCGGTCATAACTCCTAGATTAGGATGAGTTAGGTGTAGTTCCAGATATGGTTGGAAAGATTTTGGAACGATCTTTCCAATGCCACAAAGTTTGCGCGATTCCGAGTTCATATGAGTGAGTTATGCCTTTTGAAAGTTGGGCTGTTGGATTAAGGAAATGTCCAATACGGAATTTTAAGGGGTATTTTAGTCTTTTCATTGCCCTATTATTTTAATCCGTTTTTAGGATTTTAATAGGGGCCAAATTAGATTTTAGTCAGTTTTAGAATTTGGGATTTCACGCTAGGGGTAAGGAGAAAGGAGAAGAGAAAAGAAGAAGGAGAAAAGGGCAAATTCATCAAGATCGATCAAGGAAGTTGGTGTTTCGCCAAGGATCAGGTATTTGAGGCTCTCATAACGTTGGGATCATTCTCCCACGTGCCAAAAATATTTATTTCAATTTGGATTCGTCCTAAAAGAATATGAATATTGATGATCTTGATACCTATTCTTGAATTCATATATAGTTCTTGAATTTGACTGAGTTGGAAAGTTTCTGAGTTTGTTACGTCGTATTACATGGTCGTTTCGAGTTAGGTTCTTAGTCACATTTACTGGGTATCTGTATCTAAAAGTAATCTAAAAAAAAGAACCGGAGTTTGGGTGATTTGGGGTTGGAAAATGAAGAAGAAATTTCGTCGGACGAAATAAAAAGGTGGCCGCGCGTCGCGTGCCTAGTGCCCAAATTTGAGCATTTCAGCTTCGCGTCATGGAGCTGACACAAGGTGTTATGCCTCAAAAGATGTTTTCGAAACCAAAATTTAATTATGCCTCCGCGTCGCGAACCCACCTTCAAATCTTGAGTTTCAGTCTTTTCTCATGTTTAGTTATCTAAAATCATTCCTAAACAACATGAGATCTTTCCAATCACAAATCTTAATCCTTGAATCCATAATTCAATTCAAGGATCAGTTAAGAGTCAAGTCAAGAGCAGTTAAGATCAACGTCAAGAGTCAAGTAAGAGAAGTTTATTTCAAGTTTTCATAAGTCTGTTACAAACGTTTTAACTTTGTTTTAAGACTTAAGTTTTGAGTTCAGTAAAGAGTAATGTTTAAGTTCTATTATTCAAAGAAACATATGGGGACTAAGTATTTCCCAAAGAGATTTAAAATGTTTTACACATTTAAATAAGAGCAGAAATTGAGATTTCCAAAGGGCCTTCGGGCTAGTTTTTCGAAAAGAGTAATAGCTTTCTAAATGAACCAAGCAGGGAAACTGAGATTTCCCAAGATAGCCTTTGAGCTAAGTTTTTGAGCACTAATCTCAAATCACAGAAGAAGTATGGTTTTTTAAAAAAAAAACATAAGAGCTAGTATATTTTGGGAGTAGTATGAGCACCGAATTGGGGATGAGCATGAGTTCAGATAACTTACGTCACCATAAAACCATGTAGCCACCATGGGTAGAAAAGGGTCATACTTTTTGGATGAATCCTTTTTGAAATAAACTAGTGGATCCATTAGGAAGTTCAGGTCATATACCTTTGGTCGGGTATAGGATGCGCTGGCAGCGTGAGGTAGATCGTTGTTTCATAACTATAGCTATTATGTGATGGTTGTCGGTTAGAGAAACTCCCACAGAAGTTATTGTATTTTTATATACATCAGTTTATTGTATTTTTACATACATGTCAGAGTTATATGTATCTTTGCATACACACAGAGTTGCCATCATATTTTTAAACAGTTTTTCTTTATACTGCACTTGTTTTAAATTGTTTTATATTGAAATGAGTTCAGTTATGTTGAGTGGAGTTGAGCTAGGTAAGTTCTTTAGTTTCTTTCAGATTCCTTTTCAAGCCTATGTTGTTTTAGCATTCCAACTCGCATACTCGTACATTCAATGTACTGATGCCAGTTGGCCTACATCGTCATATGATGCAGATACAGGTAACTAGGATCGGCATTTCTGTACACTGTTGATCCAATGAACAGTTCAGTGTAAGTCGATGAGCCTCCTTGCATTCCGGAGGATCTATTTTCATTGCTTTCTAGTTTAGTTTATTAAGATGTTGTGGGATTTGTCCCAACATCCATCTCAGTTGTTTTAGAAGCTTCATAAACATATAGTCAGTTAGTTATTTCAGTTGTCTTTACTTTTCATTTCTTATGTTAAAGACTTAAGTTGTCTAAATTGCAAGTTGATTGTTTCTTTATAACATTCTAGTTTCTTTATAAATGTTTATGTGATAAGTTAAGTCTTTCACTGAGTTAGTAAGTCAGGCCAAGGGTTCGCTTAGGAGCAGCAATGGTCTTCGAGTGCCAGTCCTGCCCATGGTGTAGGCTCGGGGAGTGATAAAATTGGTATCAGAGCACAGAGTTCAAAAGTCCTATGGAGTTTATGAAGCCGTGTCGTAGAGTCCTAGTTATCGGTGTGAAGCACGCCCATCTATAATTAGGAGGCTGCAACATTTAAGAATTCCTTCACTTCCTTCACACTCATTTCGTGCGTTAGAGTTTATCTCTAAAAAGTTTCCCTCTAATTCGTGCTTGCACGTGTTTCAGATAATCATGCCTCCACGAAGAGCAGTCAGAGGTCGTCCAGCTAAGAGGAATGTTGAGGAACAAGAGTTACCCAATGCACCTGAAGTGCAACCTCAAGGAAAAGTCATTAATGCTGAGTTCAGAGAGGCTACAAGGATGCTCAATCAAGTTGTGACCAACCAAGCTGGGCAACAGAGAGGAGCTCTAAAGGAGGAGGCTGACACTTCAAGGATTCGTGAGTTCTTGAGGATGAATCCTCCAAGTTTCATTGGTTTAAGCACTGCAGAGGATCCAGAGAACTTCATTGAGGAACTGAAAAAAGGTTCTCGATGTGATGCATGTTACTGATACTGTGAGAGTTGATCTAGCTACATATCAGATGAAGAATGTTGCTAGGACTTGGTTTGATCAGTGGAAAGAGGGTAGAGTTGAGGATGCACCATCTGCGAGTTAGGCATGTTTTGAAGAAGGTTTCTTGGGGCGTTTCTTTCCCCGAGAATTGAAAGAGGCTAAGGTATGGGAATTTCTAACACTTAAGCAGAATTCTCTCAGCGTTTATGAATATGGGTTGAAGTTCACCCAACTATCCTAATATGCTCCGGAGATGGTTAAGGACATGAGGAGTAGTATGAGTTTGTTTGTTGCTAGGTTGGGCCGTCTATCAAGTAAAGAAGGCCGAGCAGCAATGCTTATTGGGGACATGGACATTTCGAGGTTGATGGTCTATGTGCAACAGGTAGAGGAAGAGAAGTAGAGAGATAAAGAGGAGTTCAAGAATAAGAGGGCTAAGACGGGGAACGAGTTCGGGCAGCAGAAGAGTAATGCCAACCGGTCATCCTTCCAACAGAAACAAAAGGGACCTGCTCCATCATCTGCTAGTACACCTGCACCTAAGAACAAATGTGAGTACAATGGTCAGAATTCCATAGCTAAGCCTGCTTATTCCTAGGGTAATGTGGCTCAAGGGGGTAGTAAGCCTTCTGCCTGCGCCAAGTGTGGTAGGAGCCACTCAGGTATTTGTCGTGAGAGCTCCACTGGTTGTTTCAAGTGTGGTCAGACTGGGCATTTCATGCGAGAGTGTCCAAAGAACAAGCAGGGAAATGGTAATGGGGGCAATAGAGCTCAGTTTTATCCAGTTGCTCCACCAGACAGGGTTGCACCTAGAGGAGCTACTTCTGGTACTGGCGGAGGAACAAACCGCTTATATGCTATCACTAGTCTCCAAGAGCAAGAGGATTCGCCAGATGTTGTCACTGGTATGATTGAAGTCTTTGACTTTACTGTTTATGCCTTGCTAGATCCAGGAGCGAGTTTATCTTTTGTAACTCCATATGTTGCTATGAATTTTGATGTTATTCCTGAGCAACTTAGTGAACCATTCAGTATTTCTACACCTGTTGGTGAGTCTATTCTAGCAGAGAGAGTCTATCGTGATTGTCATGTTTTCGTCAATCACAAGAGTACCATGACTGATTTAATTGAGTTAGACATGATAGACTTTGACGTCATTCTTAGTATGAACTGGCTTCATGCATGTTATGCCTTAGTTGATTGTAGAACTAGAATAGTCAAGTTTCAGTTTCCAAATGAGCCAGTCTTAGAGTGGAAAAACAGTTCAGTAGTGCCTAAGGGTCGTTTCATTTCATACCTTAAGGCAAGGAAGTTAGTTTCTAAGGGTGTTTCTATCACTTTGTCCGAGTTAATGACTCTAATGTTGAGATACCTTCTATTCAGTTAGTTCCAGTAGTAAAAGAGTTTCCAGAAGTCTTTCCAAATGATCTTCCCGGAGTCTCTCCTGAGAGAGAGATAGACTTTGGCATAGATCTTCTTTCAGATACTCGTCTTATCTGTATTCCGCCATATAGAATGGCACCAACAGAGTTGAAAGAGTTGAAGTAGCAGTTAAAGGATCTATTAGATAAGGGATTTATTAGACCAAGTGTCTCACCTTGGGGCGCTCCGGTCTTGTTTGTGCGAAAGAAAGATGGTTCCCTTAGGATATGTATAGATTAACGTTAGTTGAATAAGGTTACCATCAAGAATAAGTATCCTCTTCCAAGGATTGATGATCTTTTTGATCAGCTTCAGGGTGCTTTCTGTTTCTCAAAAATTGACCTCAGATCAGGCTATCATCAATTAAGAGTGAGGGAATGTGACATTCCAAAGATAGCTTTCAGAACCAGACATGGTCATTATGAGTTTTTGGTCATGTCCTTTGATTTGACTAATGCACCTGCAGTGTTCATGGATCTTATGAATAGAGTCTTCAAACCTTATTTAGATATGTTTGTTATCATTTTCATTGATGACATACTAATCTATTCAAGGAATGAAGAAGATCATGCTAGTCATCTCAGAGTAGTTCTTCAGACTTTGAAAGATAATGAGTTATATGGTAAATTCTCGAAGTGTGAATTTTGGCTTGAGTCTGTGGCATCCTCAGGCCATATTATGTCTGGAGAGGGAATTAAAGTTGATACTCAGAAAATTGAAGCAGTGCAGAATTGGCCTAGACCCACATCTCCAACTGATATTAGGAGTTTCTTGGGTTTAGCTGGCTATTATAGAAGGTTTATAGAGGGGTTCTCGTCTATTTCATCTCCTTTAACCAAGTTGACTCAGAAGACAGTGAAATTTCAATGGTCTGAAGCTTATGAGAAAAGCTTTCAGGAATTGAAAAAGAGGTTGACTACTGCCTTAGTTTAACCTTACCAGAAGGTACTCAAGGTTTTATGGTGTACTATGATGCATCTAGAGTCGGTTTGGGTTGTGTCTTAATGCATAATAGAAAAGTTATAGCCTATGCCTCCAGACAGTTGAAAGTTCATAAGAAGAACTACCCAACCCATGACTTAGAGTTGGCTGTTGTAGTATTCGTTTTCAAGATATGGCGTCATTACTTGTATGGTATGCATGTTGATGTATTCACTGATCACAAGAGTCTTCAATATGTGTTCACCCAGAAAGAGCTTAATCTCAGACAAATGAGGTGATTAAAATTACTCAAGGATTATGACATGAATATTCTTTATCACCCAGGTAAGGCTAATGTTGTTGTTGATGCCTTGAGCAAGTTGTCTATGGGTAGTACTACCTATGTTGATGAAGAAAAGAGAGAGTTAACGAAAGATGTGCATAGACTTGCACGCTTAGGAGTCCGACTAATGAATTCCACAAAAGGAGGAGTAGTGGTGTTGAATAGGGCTGAATCATCACTAGTGTCGGAAGTTAAAGAAAAGCAAGACCAAGATCCTATTTTGCTTGAGTTGAAGGCAAATGTTCAAAAGCAAAAAGTATTAGCTTTCGAACAAGGGGGAGATGGCGTACTGAGATATCAAGGTAGATTGTGTGTGCCAATGGTGGATGGACTCCAAGAGAGGATCATTGAGGAGGCTCATAGCTCCAGATATTCCATTCATTCGGGTTCCACAAAGATGCATCGTGATTTGAAAGAAGTGTATTGGTGGAATAGTATGAAGAAGAGCATTGCAGAACTTATTACTAAGTGTCCAAATTACCAACAAGTTAAAGTAGAGCACCAAAGGCCCGGTGGTTTGGCTCAGAATATAGAACTTACGGAATGGAAGCGGGAGATGATTAATATGGACTTCATCACAGGGTTACCAAGGTCTCGCAGGCAATATGATTCTATTTGGGTAATTGTCGATAGAATGACGAAATCAACCCACTTTTTGCCGGTAAAGACTACCCATTCAGCAGAAGATTATGCTAAGTTATATATTCAAGAAGTGGTAAGACTTCATGGGGTTATGGTCTCCATTATTTCAAACAGAGGTGCGTAATTTACTGCGCAGTTTTGGAAGTCATTCCAGAAAGGCTTGGGTTCAAAGGTGAACTTGAGTACTACTTTTCACCCTCAGACAGATGGTGAAGCAGAGTGCACTATTCATACCTTAGAGGATATGTTGAGGGCTTGTGTGATTGATTTCAAAAGTAATTAGGATGATCACCTACCTCTCATTGAGTTTGCTTACAACAACAGTTACCACTCTAGCATCCAAATGGCTCCTTATGAAGCTCTTTATGGGAGAAGATGCAGATCTCCTATTAGATGGTTTGGAGTTGGTGAAGCAGAGTTGATAGGACCAGATTTAGTTCACCAAGTTATGGAAAAGGTGACAGTGATTCAAGGAAGATTGAAAACGGCACATAGTCGTCAAAAATCCTACACTGATGTTAGGAGAAGGGCGTTAGATTTTGAAGTAGATGATTGGGTATATTCGAAAGTTTCATCCATGAAGGGTGTTATGAGGTTTGGTAAGAATGGGAAGCTTAGTCTCCGATATACTAGACCTTATTAAATATCCAAAAGGATTGGCAAAGTAGCTTATGAGTTAGAGCTACCACAAGAGTTGGCAGCGGTTCATCCGGTATTTCACATCTCTATGTTGAAGAAATGCATGGGCAATCCTTCATTGATCATACCAACTGAAAATATTGAGATCAAGGATAGCTTATCTTATGAGGAGATTCCTGTTCAGATTCTAGATCGCCAAGTTCGCAAGTTGAGGACTAAGGAAGTAGCATCAGTCAAGGTCCTTTGGAGAAACCAATTTGTTGAAGAAGCTACTTGGGAAGCTGACGAGGATATGAAGAAGAGATATCAACATCTCTTTGAAACCGGAGAAAATGCTGACCAAGGTACTAATTTTCTTCTTAGTACTATCTAAATTATGAGTAAGAATGTTATTTGTTTGTATTTGCATGATGGGTGTTTGAACTTGATGTATTACCCTTTAGCTTAGTAAGAGTAAATCTCATTCGAGGACGAATGTTCCCAGGGGGGAGATATTGTAGCATCTCGCGACTAGAAAGAACTAGAAGGAAGTTCAAAATCTGGAAATAGTTATTTTTGAAAGTATAAGGAAATCTGGAAGATTGCAAGCAAGTTAAAATTTAGTTTTTGGTCAACTTCAATCGGCTATAACTCTTAAATCAGGATGAGTTAGGTGTAGTTACAGATATGGTTGGAAATCTCTTGGAACGATCTTTCCAACGCGCCAAGTTTACGCGATTCTGAGTTCGTATGAGTGAGTTATGCCCTTTGGAAGTTGGGCTGTTTGATTAAGGAAATGTCCAATACGGAATTTTAAAGGGTATTTTAGTCTTTTCATTGTCCTATTATTTTAATCCATTTTTAGGAGTTTAATAGGGGTCAAATTAGATTTTAGTCAGTTTTAGAATTTGGATTTCATGCTAGGGCAAAGGAGAAAGGAGAAGAGAAAAAAAGGAGAAAAGGGTAAATTCATCAAGATCGATCAAAGAAGTTGTTGTTTCGCCAAGGATTTGCTTCTATTAGGTATGTGAGGCTCTCATAACGTTGGGATCGTTCTCCCACATGCCAAGCATATTTATTTCAGTTTGGATTCGTCCTAAAAGCATATGAATTTAATGATCTTGATACCTATTCTTGAATTCATATATTGGTCTTCAATTTGAGTGAGTTGGGAAGTTTCTGAGTTCGTTACGTCGCATTATAGGGTCGTTTTGAGTTAGGTTCTTAGATACATTTACTGGGTATCTGTATCTAAAATTAATCTGAAAAAAAATAACCAAGTTTGGGTGATTTGGGGTTGGAAAACAAAGAAGAAATTTCGTCGGATGAAATAAAGGGGTGGCCGCGCGTCGCGCGCCTAGTGCCCAGATTTGAGCATTTCAGCTTCACGTCGCGGAGCTGACACGAGGTGTTCTGCCTCAACAGACATTTTCGGAACCAAAATTTAATTATGCCTCCGCGTCGCGGACCCACCTTTAAATCTTGAGTTTCGGTCTTTTCTCATGTTTAGCTATCTAAAATCATTTCTAAACAACATGAGATCTTTCCAATCACAAATCTTAATCCTTGAATCCATAATTCAATTCAAGGATCAGTTAAGAGTCAAGTCACGAGCAGTTAAGATCAAAGTCAAGAGAAGTCAAGAGTCAAGTAAGAGAAGTTCATTTCAAGTTTTCATAAGTCTTTCACAAACGTTTTAACTTTGTTTTAAGACTTAAGTTTTGAGTTCAGTAAAGAGTAATGTTGAAGTTCTTTTCTTCAAAGAAACATATGAGGACTAAGTATTTTCCAAAGAGATTAAAAATATTTTATACATTTAAATAAGAGCAGAAACTGAGATTTCCAAAGGGCCTTCAGGCTAGTTTTTCAGAAAAAAAGTAATAGCTTTCTAAATGAAGCAAGCGGAGAAACTGAGATTTCCCAAGATAGCCTTTGAGCTAAGTTTTTGAGCACTAATCTCAAATCACAGAAGAAATATGTTTTTAAAAAAAAACATAAGAGCTAGTATATTTTGGGAGTAGTATTGAGCACCGAATTGGGGACGAGCATAAGTTCAGATAACTTACATCACCATAAAACCATGTAGCCACCATGGGTAGAAAAGGGTCATACTTTTTAGATGAATCTTTTTTGAAATAGACTAGTGGATCCATTAGGCAATGGTCTTATACCTTTGGCCAGGTATAGGATGCGCTGGCAGCATGAGGTAGATCGTTGTATCATCACTATAGCTCTTATGTGATGGTTGTTGGTTAGAGAAACTCCCACAGAAGTTATTGTATTTTTATATACATCAGTTTATTGTGTTTTTACATACATCTCAGAGTTATATGTATCTTTGCATACACACAGAGTTGACATCATGTTTTTAAACAACTTTTCTTATATTGCACCTGTTTTAAATTGCTTTATATTGAAATGAGTTCAGTTATGTTGAGTTGAGTTGAGCTAGGTAAGTTCTTCAGTTTTTTTCAGATTCCTTTTCAAGCCTATGTTGTTTTAGCATTCCAACTCGCATACTTGTACATTCAATGTACTGATGCCAGTTGACCTGCATCGTCTTATGATGCAGACATAGGTAACTAGGATCGGCATTTTAGCGCACCGTTGATCCAGTGAACAGTTCAGAGTCAGTCGGTGAGCCTCCTTGCATTCCGGATGATCTATTTTCACTGCTTTCTAGTTTAGTTCATTAGGATGTTGTGGGGTTTGTCCCAACATCCATCTCAGTTGTTTTAGAGGCTTCATAGACAGACAGTCGGTTAGTTATTTCAGTTGTCTTTACTTTTCATTTCTTATGTTAAAGACTTGAGTTTGTCTAAATTGCCAGTTGAATGTTCCTTTATAACATTCTAGTTTCTTCATAAATGTTTATGTGATGAGTTAAGTCTTCCGCTGAGTTAGTAAGTCAGGCCAAGGGTTCGCTTGGGGCCAGCAATGGTCTTCAAGTGCCTGTCCCGCCTAGGGTGTAGGCTCGGGGCGTAACACAACCTCTGAGTTGGCCAGTAAGACCTGCAATAAACATTTTTCAAATATTTCTATCTGTGTTTTTAACACTTTTACATATAGTTGCATACATAAGCATTCTATGAACAAGAATAGTTAATTGTCTATGAGTCAAACCATCAAGATTCCATTAATAAATTTCAGACCCACTATAAGAGGTATTAGTCTGATTCCAGTATCATTCCTCTATAAGCACATCTTAAGGAGTTGGTCTAGAATAATAATAGGTTTTCATGCTTGGTTTATGAGCAAACTTTGTATTACTATTCTTCTTGGGATAACCGTGAAGTTTATTAAATTCTATAGAAACATGATTTTTAAAATCAAATTTTTTTTCCATTTCATCTGTAAAATTGTCTGACAAATCAATAGGCTTTGCACCAAATTCAGACAATTTTTTTTATCAAGAAGTTCTTTAAAATTTCGAATCTCAGGTGGCCTCTGCACATGAGTAGAAATAATATGAGCTTCTGAATTACCTTTAGAAGTAGAAGCTGTGTCACAAGTCTTTAAATCATTTTTTATTTCAATTATCAAAGCAGTTAATTCATCCAATTTTTTATCAAGAGAACTAATATGTTCACCCAAAACTTTAACATAAAGTCTCAAGTAATTATTTTGAGAAATTAAATTATTTATTTCATTAATGTTGATTGCCGCAACATCTTCTTCAACAAATTTTTGAAAGGCAGTAAAGGTGATACCAGTATTATTTGATAAAATAAAAGATGACTGAGGTGGATAAACAACCTTAATAATATTACCAGATCCATCTTTATAAGATCGTTCAAGAACGTTGATGAATAAATGTAAATAAGTGGTTATAAACCAAGGTACAAAATACATAATTTGATTATATAAAGCACAAGTTTCATAAAACTCTTGAGAAATATTATTTAAATCATTAGCACTATAAGTGTCAAAAAATCATGTTTTAAACTGGTTCCATTTATCACTCGAAAATTCATTCTGAATGTACTTTCTTGCCAGTGAACCTGGACTAAAATCTATTTGGTGTACATTCATCATTAAGTTTTATTAGGATCAAAATCCATTTCGGATACATAAGGAATATCCTTATCAGAAATATCATAAGAATTATCATTAGCTTGAACAATATTCAAACGAGGATCAATTTTTATTTTATTTTGATCAGCAGATATAATAGAAGGTATGGTATGTAAAATAATAATAATAAAAAAAAAAAAAAAATAATAATAATAATAATAGGATTATCTTTTAGCCTATCATATAAAATAGCAGTATCCTTGGCTAAATCCTTTATAAAAGGAGCAACATAGTTGAGACTTCCAAGAAATCTCTGTAACTGAGTTTTATTAGTCATAATATCAGGGAACTTGGATGCAAATTCAATACTTCTATTAATAGGACTAATATTACCCCTTTCAATATTATGACCCAAAAATCTAACATTTGTTTGAAACAAAACCATTTTGGGGCTGGATATTACCAAGCCGTTTTGAATTAAACATGAATTTAGTTGTTTGGCAATCAGTTTTTATCAAAAACTTATGGTTGTAAAGATCACCTTGGAACTTTAAAACACTTTTGACTATTGCCAAAATCTCTTTCGCTATAGTGGCATAATTTTTTTGAGCGTCGTTCCATTTGCCAGAATAGAACTAAATAATATAATGGCGTTTATTATCTGGACAGTATTGGGTCAAAGCTTTGTATATAAAAGCTTTGGGCAATTTTTAAAATGGCAATCTTATCCTGTAATTTAGGGTTTTGAAGAATATTATCAATCTCAATACTATTAATTTCTCCTTTTATAAAACTGACTTGATTATTTTTTAAAATCAATTTTGAAGATAGTTCATTTATCATTCTTGTAAAAGATTTTGTAATAAACTCTAATATGAAAGGTTTTTCATTCCAAGTACCAATGATTTTTTTATAATAATAATAATAGCAACAACAACAACAACAACAACAACAACAACAACAACAACAATAATAAATGAATTAATTAAATAACCCGTGATACATGCCCAATATAATTTCAGATATTTTTTTTGGAAAAATTATATTAATTCACAACTTAAGATATCATTATCTCTAATATTCGTTATCATTTTAAAAATTTACAAAAATTCCCTCTTGAATACATCCCACTTTCCTCTCAGATACATTCATCCCCTCTAAAATACATACTTATTTCCTCTCGGATACGTCCCTCCCATGAAGCAATGTATCGGACAACCAAGAAATGTATTCAAGAGTAATGAAAAATTCAGAATTTTTGTAATTGGAAAAACTTTTGGAATAAACATTTTCGAACTTATATCAGAACATATAATAAAATGTTTGCATTCACTTCACTTGGTATGAAGTACGATAAAGAACTGACGCGAAGAAATTGTGGTGAGTGCAAGGACAAGTGTATCATTTTATAGATGACTTAGTTACTTCAAATGAAAACCGAAGAACTTACAATTATTCTTTTATGATAATCAAAATGATCTGCACCATAGAATGACTTGTTCATCTAAAGTTAACGAACTAATTTTGCAAAAACTAATGGACATATTAAAAGTCAATCCAGAAAAATAAAATCTCTGTTAAATGTTCCTCACTTATCAAATTTCTATATTGCACTTAAATGTGATTCATTCTTAGATCAGCATACATATAATTTATCCCGTGCATCTGAGACAGTAATATGACCCAAAGAAAATCATACATAATCTATTTTTGTACCACATATTCAAATTTATACACCTAGTAGTAGAGTTCAATTAGTAAATTACTACTACAGTTGTTATGATCCTTTGTAATAATCCATTATTATTTTCACATGGTGAAAATGGATGGCATTGTGGAATAAAAAAATTACTCGAACATACACTATCATAAGAAATAGAGCTTATTATGAACATGCAGAGCTACCCTATATATCAAAATATGAGTTCAGTAGATGTCTTTCTTGACATGGAAGTTGAATCCCAACAAAAAGGAAAATGAAAAAGAGATAGTCTCTTATCGAGAGTATTATTGTTACAAATTTCAAATAAGAGATGATGAAACAAATGAGGTATTACATTGTGGAAGAGTATTCCAACAATTTATAGTAGATATATATCTCAAGCTTGAAATGTAACACCCCGAAAAAATTTTGAGCTAAGATTTGAACCATGCTTCGTAGTGAGTAAGCTTTTATCAAGGAATTTAAAATTTCTTAAGTATTAAGGTCAGGACACTAGATATAGCACCTTGAGTTCCAAAAAGAATTAAAGAGAATTCATTCCTTAGTTCTTTTAAGTTTTGGGTCAACTTCAAACGACCATAACTTTCAGTATAGGATGAGTTAGGAGAATCATAAAATATCAAATAAAAGATATTTGAGTCCTTTCTTCAATGCCACCAAGTTTTCTAATTTTCCAGCTCGTATGAGGGAGATATGCCCGTTTAAAGTCAGACTGTCTATTTAAAGATAGTTACCCCAGATTTAAGAAGGGTGGTATTTTGGTCTTTTCCTTACCCTATCAGATTTAATTTATTTTTAGTAATTAAATAGGGGTCTAAGATGATTTGGTTTAGTTTACACAATCATAATTCATGCTAGGGTTTTAGAAAAGAGTTCAAGAGGAGAAAAGAGGGGAAAAAGACAAGGTTTCGTCAAGTTCTTGAGGTTTCATTGCGGATTTCGCCAAGAGTTTGATCCCTAAGAGGTATGTAAGCTTCCATAGTGTTGGGTTCATTCACCCACACGTCAATCATGATTTATTCAGCGTAATTTCGTTCTTGAAATTTAAGGATTTAAGTTCTTGATTAGTTCTTGAAGTTTCATTCTAAATCTTGTTTTGTTGGGATTTCGATGAGTTCTTGAGATAATCGTATGAGTTTAAGGTTGTTTTTGAGTAGATTCTTGTATACTAATGTTGGGTATTCGAATCTAAGTGATTGGAGAAGAAACCATTCGATTCTAGACAAATTAGGGTCGAAAAACAAGTAAGAAAATTCGTCAAGTTTTCTGGGAAAAGGAGTGGAGTGTTGCGCCACTTAGTGCGCCCTAAGTTAAGTTCTGTAATTTTGGCTCTAGGGCGCCACACCACTCAGCACGCCACCACTTTCCTTCTATAATTTAGGGTTTGCGCCCTGCGCCACTCAATACGCCAGGGTTGCCAGGACCCCTACCCTTTCCCACTTCTTTTCGTTTGAGTTCCCTTGAATCATAGATTTTCTAGTTGATTTCTACACTCTAAGTTACCTCTAAAAATCATGAGATCATCCATAACATGGGATCATAACCCTTGAATCAATAATTCATATTCAAGGTAGAGTTAAGAGTTAAGTCTTGAGAGTTCTTCAGAGTTGTTTGAGAAAGTCCCATTGAGTCTTTTTGAGAAGTCTTCTACAATTTCTAATAACTTGTTTCAAGACTCAAGTAAGTGAGCATGAGAGTGAATATAATGTATTCATGAGTCTACACTATCATCACGAGATCCTTCATACCATAAACCATAACTCTTGAATTCATAATTCATAATTCAAATTCAAGAGAGAGTTAAAAGTAGAGTCCAAGAAAGTCTTTGAGTTCTATTGTGAATCCTTTGAGATCAACTATATATTTGATCTAAGTTTTGAGGAAGTGAGTATGAGAATGAGAAGAGTCGTATACATGAGTCCCATAGTGTTATGTAGTCCTCAAGTCGAGTCGTTCATGCCCATAAATTCCGCATAAACTTCGTAAATTGAGCATCTTTGAGAGGAGTAGTACCTTCAAGTTCTAAGTCTTGAGTATTGAGTTACTAATCCTTTTGAAATTATATTCCTAGTCATGGGACTACTACATGTTACCCATAAAGGTCCTTGAGTTGAGTAGTTCATGCCCATAATTTCGCATGAACCCTCCGAGTCGAGCATTCTTGAGATGAGTAGTATCATTGACTCCTTCAGTTCTGGAGTTATTGAGTTCCAAGTATTGAGTTCTATGCATGGTTATTGAAAACCTTGAATTGAGTCGTTCACGTCCATAATTCGGCATGAACCCTATTTTAAGAAGTTTTTTCACAAATTCTTTTAAAACTTGTTTTAAAAACTTGAGCATATGAGTTTGAGGAAGAGTAGAGCTGAGTTCATTTTTTCTAAAATGATATATGGGAACTAAGTATTCCCAAGAGTAAATGTTTTCACATTTAGGATAAGAGGAAACACCGATTTTCAAAAGAGTTTTCATGAGCAGTTTTAGTACCATATTTTTTAAGAGAAAGATTTTTTGAGTAATAATCTCAAACCACATAAAAAGTTATGTTTTTAAGCATATGAGCTAGTTTCATTTTGGGAGTAGTATTAAGCACCGATATGGGGATGAGTTCAGATAACTTAAGTCTCCGTAAACCATGTAGTCAACGTGGGTAAAAAGGATCATATCTTTTTTAGATGATTCCTAAATGTTTTTTAGCATAGACTAGTGGATCCACTTAGTAGTTGGTTCTATACCCCGACAAAGTATAGGACAGTTCTGACAGTGTGGGCTAGACGTTGTATCATCACATATATAGTGATGGTTGTCGGTTAGAGAATCTCCCACAGAGTTATATTGTATTTTAATATACAAACTGAGTATTATTATATTTTTTCAATACACTGAGTTGTTATCTACAGTTTTACAGCTTTCCATATATTGCATCTTTTATTGTTGTTTTATCCTTGAGTATCTTGAGTTGAGTAGCTTTGGGTTGAGTTGAGTATCTAATCTTTGAGTTGGGTATCTTATTCTTTAGTCGAGTTGAGTTGAGAAGAGGTAAGTAAATTTCCTTTTATCAAGTTCAAGCTTATGTTTATGCTTTAGAATTCCCCTTACATGCTCGTACATTCCACATACTGAGCCATTTGGCCTGCATCGTTTCATGATGCAGATATAGTTATTCAGGATCATCAACAGGCGTTTCGTTAAGGTCATGTGATATTCCAGTCAGCTTTGGTGAGCCTTTTTATATTTCGGAGGACTTCACTTTTATCTTACATTTAGTAGTTTTGAGATGTCGTGGGTCTTGTCCCGATATCCTTCTGTAATAGTAGAGGCTTCATAGATAGACAATACAGTTGAGAAGTTTGTTTCATTTATTTTGTTAAATGTTTTAAAGACTTGAGTTGCCTATTTTTGGCGAGTTGTATATACTATTTTATTTAGAGTTAATCATTTGAGTTAAAGTTTGGTAATTGAGATCAATGAATTTTATTTAGTTTTAAGCTTTTGTATGCTTGAGTTAATCTTCCGCTTGTAGTTAGCCAAGATGAGGGTTTGCTTGGGAACCAACAATGGTTCTCGAGTGTCGGCCATATCCAGGGTGTAGGCTTGGGCCGTGACATGAAACACAAAGATTAGATTTCTTCTCATTTAATCAAGATTTATTTAAAATTGAATTCTTACAAGGAATTGTTGATGTTCTAAGAAGTGGTGAAAAGGGAAGCTTCTAAAGTTGAAAAAAATCCATTCCTCCTAGTTACATTTATAGGAGGACCAAGAAACATGCGTCGACGATATATGGATGTTATCACATTAGTTCAAATTTTGGAAAACCTAACTTCTTTATAACAATGACATGCAATCCATCTTGGCCAGAAATAAAAGAACATCTATTGCTCACTGACGAAGTACAAAATAGACGGCAAAAAAATAAGAGTTGTAATGATATATTAAAAAGACAAATCTTTGAAAAAGTTGCAAGTTTTATGTATACTATAGAATTTCAAAAACGTGGTCTTCCTCGTGCCAATTTTCGTATCATACTTACTGATGAGTACAAATTATTAACTCCTAAATCCTATGACAAATTTGTTTATGCTGAATTACCTGATTCTAAGAAAGATTCTTACCTACATGATACTTTTGTTGGTGTTGTTTCACATATATATAAACAAAAGTTGTATGTGGAATTTAAGGGGAAATTAAAAGGGTTCAAAACACACTCCAACTATGGATGAAATTGTTGTTACACATATCAAATTTGTGGGGGTCCTATGACACCTTTGGATTATTTTTTTAAAAAACTATTATACATTTAACTGCTTAGGTGACAAAGAATGTGTAATGCACTCTTGTTGAGAGAGTAAGAGCATAAAAAGATGCTGAAATTTTATTTTATAATAATTTTTTATTAAAATATGTTTTCTTTTACTTAATTTTTTTCTCTCTCTTTTTTTCCTATTTTTTCATCTTCTCAAGAGTATCATCGCTGTCATCGGAATCGGCATTTGTGCCGCCGCTAATACATTCATTATCACTACAAACTTCATTTCTTTCATCACATTTAACACATACTATAACAACAATGTTTGTCACTATAGCCGTTATTTTACCCTCCCAAAGCTCTACAACCCTCCCCCCTCCCAATTCAAAATCCATTTCATTTCTCTCTCATATCACTTTAATTATAGCAATTTTTTATCACGTTTATCTATCATTATCACTGAGAAAATAACTTTTTCAACAACAATGATTGATAACAGAAATTACAATTGAAAATTAAAGTTTTTGCCGGAAAATTTATCTGGCTATCAGTAATTTACCTTTCTCGATATGAAAATTGTATTTTCTAGTTACTCGAGAACATATTTTTTAATTTAACTGAAGAAGTAGACAAGTGTCAATGTGTGCCAGTCATTGTTTAACAAAAATCTGGATGAGACTTTTCCTAAATTTTTTTGCTCTTTCATTATAAGATAGATACTAGAGCTACCATTCTTTAAACTCACCAATTTTATGAAAAAGAGTAGTTTAATTTGAGAAAGAAATGAAATAGCATAGCTCAAGAAAAATGGAGAAGTTGTATGTCTGCTTATTACAATGATCTCAGAGATAAATATATGTTATCTCGATTGGCCAAGTTTGAGGTCTACTGATTTTTATAACAACAAATTTGTGGTATGCATGCTGCAAGTCCAACAAACTGTTCGGAGTTTAAACTGTGATCTTGAATTAAAGATGTATATATTTTGATGAGTACTCACTACTTCTATATTTTGAAGATGTTCTACGCATATGTGTTTAATTTTTGCAAAACATCAATGATAATGCCAACTCATTACTAAGTTGATACATTTGTATTCTCATTTTACTCTGTTGTTTCTTAAATTATAATCTTCATTATATTGGCCCGTACTAGGCATGGGCCTTCCCTATCTAGTAATATATATAAATATTGATTATCAAGAGAGTTTTCCAACATTAATACTTCTATACATTGAGAATATATTTTTTTTGCTACTCTATAATCAGTGATTTTTCATTTTTTGCCTTCGTTTTTAAAGTTTATCATGTTTGAAAAACTTAGTTTATTTCTAAACCGAACCAACTCACTCTTAACTTCTAAGTAATTTGTATGTATGTCTTTCTTAATTCATATATTCGAACCCCTTTCCTAAAATAATTATAATATAAATACAAAGTTAAAATTATTTTTATGTTTATAATATAAGTTGAATCCTCTTTTTCGTGTGTTTACTTCTTTATAGTTTGAATATCCTTGCTAAAATTCCCGACATATGTCAAGTGACTTAGTAGGCTAGAAGTACATTTATGTCCTTGTTTCACATGAGATTAGTCCATACGTTTGCGTTTTAGTATAGGTAGTGAAAATTTAAACACAAATGGGGATGTAGCTCAGATGGTAGAGCGCTCGCTTAGCATGCGAGAGGTACGGGGATCGATACCCCGCATCTCCATCACATTTTATATTTTCGTGAGAAAATAATTCACCTAAAAATTTAATTAAAACAGAGTTAATTCACATGTTAGTTCATATTTTTTGTTTATTTAAATCAAGTACTTTGGTTAGGCAAGACAATCAACCAAGAACTTATCACAAAATAAATTACATCAAAAGAAAATTAAATAATTGTCCAAGTACAGTAAAAAAGTTATTGACATATAATTATAAAATATTTTGAAGTAATNTTATTAAACTTTATTAGTATTTTAATTATATCTTTAAAGGTATGTTATTATATTGTTTAATGGCCTAAACGTTTTTTTTGTCATTAATATATGGCAATGCCAGGGGCGGCTCTAACAAATCGGTGGCCTAAAGCCAAATCCGAATAGAGGCCTTAAATTTGAATATATTTTTTTATGAAGTTTATTATAGCCAATTATTAATTTTTCAAACTTCTCTTACTTATTTGCTCTTTTATGAAAAGCTTATATTTTCTACAAATAGTATTCGATATTTAAAAAAAAATATATGTATAACATATATTTTTTTTTAAATGAGGCCCCTCAAATTTTGAAGCCTAAGGCGGTTGCTTTTTTTTCAAAGGTGTAGAGCCGCCACTGGGCAATGCTTATAATGGATTAATGGGGATAAATGTTTTTACCATGTTTAATGTTGGAACGTTATTGTTTGAACGTTCATTGAGTTGAGTATCTCTCTCTCTCTCTCTCTCTCTCTCTCTCTCTCTATATATATATATATATATATATATATATATTCTATACCCAGAATATAGATAGAGATGGAAGTGATAAAAAGAACATATTTAAATATATTTTTTCCTTCTACGTAAATATATATTTTGGTGTTGGGTTTTCATTGATTAAATCTTTGTTAGTTTCTGGCTCCTAATTTTATACTAGAAGAGTTGGTTGAATCATAGGGATACACTTATACCAGGTGAAATATTCTTAAGGACAGTGTCTTTCGACACGCCTCAAGCTTGGAGAATTTTCTACAAAT
This sequence comes from Solanum stenotomum, assembly GCF_019186545.1. Lineage (NCBI taxonomy): Eukaryota > Viridiplantae > Streptophyta > Magnoliopsida > Solanales > Solanaceae > Solanum > Solanum stenotomum. Next base: position 44,989,454 of record NC_064284.1, read on the forward strand.
GTTCGTTGTGAAGTATAAGCCTTGGTGAATTCTATCTCAGTATTTATGATGAAAATATTTTTCCGTAAGATTTCCAACAGTAAGGTCAATCCCCCGCATATGTGTAAGGTTAAATCTGCCCTACACACCTTGTCCCATTGCCATCCCTAATCAAATATTCTGCAGAATAAGAAAATGCCAAAGGACAAAGGGCATGAGTATGTTAATTTCTGATAGAAAACTAGTAGTATAGATTTGGAAGAAATGACAATTTTATGTGTTTGTGGTCCATCACTTCATTGTTTAATTTTGTGGATGATGATTGTCATGATATCTGGACCAACATAAGCCCTTCTTTTTGGCATGTGCCTTGTATTATATAAAACTCACTCAATTCACTTTGCATATGAAAAGTAATAATAAATACATATACATCCTAATATTCATCCCTCAATAGGTCATAATCTTTTTTCACTTTTAAGTTTAATATCTTCTTTGGCTCATTTGGTTGAAGATTTATTCAAATGAATAAACAAAAAGAAAAGAAATTATCAACCAGGGTAGAAAGATAAAGATGAAGTTAAAGTGTGTGAAGTTGGGCAGTAATATTCTTTGGGAAATTTTCAAAAACTATACTACCAACATAAAATATTAAATATTATATCATGTAGTTTAACCTACAATATACAATATTATATTTTTAAAAAGCATTATATATAATATATTAACTCTGTATAAAAGTGTATAATGAGTAATGAGATATAAAAGATGCTTATACATAAATATGAGTTAAATCAGGTATATTATATTTAAAATATATCATATTAAGCTATGTAACATAAATATTTTCTCCCAAAATATAAATACAACATAGTTTTAACGTATTTTACCTTTCTTTCGAAAGTAGTAGACATGGCCAGATCAAGAAGGGAGCAAGGGGTTATCTTTTCTAAAAATTATACCATATATATAAATTTTATTTTTATTTTTAGTATATATATAGACTTTGAATCCTCTAAACACAAGACTAAAAGTTGATTTAGCGATTTAGGGGTTCAAAAAACACTACTTATATTTTTATTTTTTGAACTCGCTTAGTGAAAATCCTGAATCCGCGCGCTAGCGTGATTGAAAAAAAGACAAGCTGCATAAAACTAATTAATTGAAAAACAATATAAAGATTATAAAGACAATACAACAAAGTTATTGTAAAAGCAACAAGGTAAAACATTCACCCAGTCTTATGATATATATACTGCCTAGCTAACAATTATCTACTACCACTACTACAAAATAAGTCCCAACTTAGATATAACACACCAAAAACCTTTTCATCTTACATTATTTGAGTATTATTTATCAAACAAATCTTAAAAGCCAAACACAGTTTTTTATGCTCAAAACCGCGATTCAAGTAGTCATTTATTTGGTTTTATTTGATTCCCGCCCCAGGGGCGGGAACTACCATTCTAACTTAAGTGAAAACCAAATCTACCAACCATTTGAAGTATCCATTTGGTGTCTTCTCTCTGCTTCCCTCTGCATTCCAGCCATCCTTATTCTTAGCTGAAGTTGTGCTGCTGCTGCCAAAAACTTCAAACTTTGCAAAGGATTTAGTATTCCCACCACACTATCTGCTGTTCTTGTCCTCAATCTATCTGCATCTGTCACTACATTCTCCACTGCTGTTCTTAGTATCTCTATCTCCTCATCCACCTCAGTAATTTCTCCGTCTACGAAATATAATTAAGTAAGTAAAAGTATATGAGATCGTCAAAGTATTAGAGCAGACAAAAGGTCCTAGGTTCAAATTTTACTGTCATTCGAAAAGCAAAAATAATTAAATAAAATAACTCTACATGTTGGGCTTATGAAAAGGAAATCAAACTCGCACGTGAAGTATCGTATCGAGACATAACATGATTGTGTACTCCCCAAGGGTCCTTTTCAAATATTGTTCGAATTTTCGAGATTCAAACAAAAAAAATTGATTTTATATATATATATTTTAAAATAATTCAATTATCAGTTATTGTGACTTATACATAGGACTTTTTATAAGTAGTTCTCAGATATATAAATTTTATTTTAAAAAACTTAAAGATTTTATGTTTGAATTCACAGTCNCCTCATCCACCTCAGTAATTTCTCCGTCTACGAAATATAATTAAGTAAGTAAAAGTATATGAGATCGTCAAAGTATTAGAGCAGACAAAAGGTCCTAGGTTCAAATTTTACTGTCATTCGAAAAGCAAAAATAATTAAATAAAATAACTCTACATGTTGGGCTTATGAAAAGGAAATCAAACTCGCACGTGAAGTATCGTATCGAGACATAACATGATTGTGTACTCCCCAAAGGTCCTTTTCAAATATTGTTTGAATTTTCGAGATTCAAAAAAAAAAAAACGATTATATATATATATATTTTATTTTTTTTAAAGTAATTGAATTATCAGTTATTGTGACTTATTCATAGGACTTTTTATAAGTAGTTCTCAGATATGTAAATTTTATTTTAAAAAACTTAAAGATTTTATGTCTAAATTCAGAATCAAAATTAAATTATTTGACTCTCGAAATCCAAATAATGTCACATAAATTGAAACAGAAGAAGAAAAATCAGCGCCAGATAGACAAATAGAAAAAATCTTTGTTAATTTAGCGGAATAATCAAACTCGCACGGGAAGTACTCATAAGGTCCTTTTTTTAAAAAAAACGTATAAAGTTTTGACATTGAATAAAAAAAACATTTAATGATATAAATCCAAAGCTTCACTTATCAATTTTTATTAAAATATGTTACAAAAAAATAACAACATATATAATATTATTCAATATAATCCCAATTGTGACATCTACAGAAAATATGTAGAACGTACCAGATCTTACGTCTACTTATAATTTTTTTTTTATACAAATCATTTATTGAAGCAAAGACAATTATGAAACAAGCCATAAATGTGTGTGTTGATTTTCTAAAACGATACTTATATAAGCGATATTTAAATAGATCAAAGTGAGTGAATTTTTTTAATAACTTAAACTTTTAGACAGATACCTCGAAGCATTTCCATTCCGTACTGTTGTGCGAGTCCCATCAACGGCGGGGCAGCGACACTTTCTTGAATTTTAGCTATTTTGTCCATAAGATTCCTCTCTTCGATCCTCGTTTCGATTCTAAGCCTATTAATCCTTTCGATTTGATTTTCACTCAAATCATTAACGGAATTCATAACAAGGGGAAAAGCTAATCCTGGTTTGAACCCAGCAATCCATAAGAAACTTTTTTCTAATGGAGTAAACCATGACGGTGAAAACATGTAGAACACATTTATATGTGACATTCTTGATTTTTCTTCGTAATATTCTTGATAATGAGCTAAAATACGCGAAATAAGGTTTCTCATTATTGATTCATCAAGTGTGGTTTGTGTTATGGTAAGTTCATTCAAGAATTGTTCTTGACGTAAGAACCAACCTTGAAGAAAAGCCTCAAATGAACCAACACTAATGTTGGCTCTAGATGACCCTGGTGCCATATTTGGTTTTTCTTTTGAGTTTTATGAAAGTAAAAGTAGTAAAGAAGACACACACTTATATATTATAAGAGACCATAAATTATACAAATAAAAAAAATGTAACAAAAAGTTTTCTTTTTCTTTTTCGATTTATCTGATTTTGATTTGATATAATTTTGTACTCATCTATTAAAAAAGAATAACATATTGTTCTTTTTATTCTATTTCATTTTCTTTATTGATGACACTTCAGTTTTTCATATGACATGTTTGACGACACAAGATTAATAGACGTTTTAATATATTTGACATAATTTTAGTTTAGATTTACAAAATCGAAAAATTATCTTTATTTTCTTAAATTTTGTGTCAAGTCAAATTAAATCATTTTTTTTTAAACGGATAGAGTACTGGATTTAGATGAAAAGGCAGGCACTTGTCAATCCTACTTGGCATCATAAGATGAGACCAAACAATTCTATGTTTAGGTAACGACAAATGGCTCACTCTCTGCTATTTTTCCCATGTCCAATAAGGGGTCTCGGTTCCACGGATTTCAAAATTCAATGCATTCTAGTTGAACAAGAAGAGAAAAATTACTCCCTCCGTTCACTTTTACTCAACGTTTCGTTTTCGAAGAGTTAATTTGATTAGTTATTAAAATTAAATTAAGAGTTGAGAAGAGAGACTCACTTAGCACCGTTATTATCGTTACTTGCTCAGTTTGACTTTCACTTTGACTTTGATTTTGACATGTGATTAATTGATAATACTTTTAAACAAATTTTATTTTTTTCGTTTTTACTAATTAAATATTACTTTTTGATTTTAATATTAATTTATTAATTCGTGAAATTATTAAATTCATAGGGAAAGAACATGTTTCTTTCGAATAAAAAATTGTCAGTTTCCTTGAACAGAAAGTTACCTTCCTTCCCAATTATCACCTTCGCTTTCATGTTGATGGTTATAAATTTTTAGAGGCTTCACCTCATTTGCCACTGGAAAATAAAATCTTCTTACTTTTTAAAACTAGATTTTTCTTCTCTTTTTCTTTGCAAAATTTTTTTTATGTAAAATAATAAAGGCAGTGTGATTTATTTCATTTGTTGAGTTCGCTGAAATTCTATATTTTCGATTGTCAGTATTGCAGAATAGCATTCCATCATGTCATGAGAGGAATTAATCCAAACCTCGAGCATGTGTGAGAGAATTAAATTCTTTTTTAAAAAACTCTTTTTTATGTGAATTTGAAACTATATTTTTCTTTCGGTTTATATTATTATTGCAGGAATAACACTTGATACTTTTTATGCGGAGTATAAATTATACACTTATAATTATACAAACACAAATCTTATTATACAAATTATAATGCATAAATGAATTTATACAAAACTGAACAATTTGTATAAAATTGGATGTTTGTAGCGAATTATACAAATCAAAAGCTTCATAGCAAACATAAAATTTGTTATGGAGCGCAATTATGTGTTGGGTTATGAAGGGTGATTAGGACGTTATGCGGAAGCTTACAATTTACAAATCATATAGTTGATAAATCAGATAACAAAAACTTATACTAAAAAATCAAAATATTATTATATCAAAACTAATATAAAGAAAAACATTGAAACTTTAGAGAGAATAAATCTCCCCATAAACAAAAGTCTTAAACGACTATATTGTGGATGTTATTATTTTTTATATGAGAAGAGGGGTCTTCAATTTATAGATCTCCTAAGTTTTCCTCTAAGGAAATAATAAACCAAATATAGAAGAAAAATATATTTTCCTTTCATGAAAAGTAAAAACATTTATGGTAATGTTTTGTCTTTTCTTTAAGGAAAAATAAATCTTAAATTATGGTAAGAAAATCAGGGCAAAACCCTAACAAATCTCCCCTTTTGGCTGGATTTTCTTGACAAAGCTTGATCTGTCTTCTTCATTGCATGACAATCTTGTTCTTCACAAAATCTCCATCACTGTTGCTTGCCATGGTTAAAAATAAGATTTAAACTATATGGGTTAAAAATGGTTTTAAAATATTTCACTTTTATTTTTAAAAATTGCAGCAACATGAATGTTGAAAATATGGTTGAAACTTCTTCTCCACATGTAGCTCGACAAAAATCTTCATTATCATCAAAGTTGTTGCAAATTGATTTGAAACCACTTGAACCTTTCTTCAATCTTGTTGAACCATAGGATCATTGAACGATGTGCTCTGATACCACTTGTTGGGTTATGAAGGGGATTAGGGCGTCATGCGAAAGCTTACTATTTGCAAATCATATAGTGATAAATCAGATAACAAAAACTTATACTAAAAAATTAAAATATTATTATATCAAAACTAATATAAAGAAAAACATTGAAACTTTAGAGAGAATAAATCTCCCCATAAATAAAAGTCTTAAACGACTATATTGTGGATGTTATTGTTTTTGATATGAGAAGAGGGGTCTTCAATTTATAGATCTCCTAAGTTTTCCTCTAAGGAAATAATAAACCAAATATAGAAAAAAAATATATTTTTCTTTCATGAAAAGTAAAAACATTTATGGTAATGTTTTGTCTTTTCTTTAAGGAAAAATAAATCTTAAATTATGGTAAGAAAATCAGGGCAAAACCCTAACATTATGCAAATTATAGCTATAACATATAAATATAATTTTTATGTTTGCTAATTGCTATATATGAAAGTTGATTTTTTTTTTAGGTAGAGTATAAGTTATACATATATAAAAACTGTAACAAATAATAATAGATATGTATGAACTTAATATAAAAACTTAAATTTGAATTTATCTTAATTGAGGAGATTTTAAAACTATAGACAAAAATTGTTGAAGGGGTTTGTATTTTAGTGAAGATTGAAATGATTTTTTAAAACAATATACGAAGAGGCACTTGTCAATCCACTTGGTGCCACGGATTTCAAAACGCAATGCATTTTAGTTATAAAAAAAAAAGCAAGTTTAGCGATCTTTGTTTTCTCGTGATTTTTATTTTTTTTCATGATTTGTATTTTTATTTTTTTATTTTTGCTGTTTCATTTAATAAACGATTATGAATTAAAGTATTCTTATCGATAACCTAATTCGTTTGATATAAGTTTAAAGAACTTTGTCTTACTCAATATAAGATTGATATAATTAAGTTATGCAACACAAATTACATAGTATTTCTATGATCTAATTCAGTTGATAAAAATTTGGAGAACCAATTTTATCTCATTCGACATAAATTTTATAGGAATTAAGTTGTGCAGTACAAATTGTATAATATTTCTATAACCTAATATATACACGGAGAAGGGCCTAAATACCCTTCAAGTATAGAGAATAGAACAAAAATACCCTTCTTCACCTTTGAGCACCAAAATACGCTTCCATCCACCTATATGGATATTTATTACCCTTTTCACTTGACAGATTCCTTGAGAGTAATCATTAATTCTTTCATTAATGATGTGGCAATATTGAATTGGCTGAAATTAAATTGACCAAAAATAACAATTTCTCCAAATCAAATTCGGATCCAACTAAATTCTACTCGACCCACTTAAAATTCTACTAACCCATATCTTAAAAAACAAGGGAGAACCCTTCTTGTATTTGATAAATTAACAAGATAAATACGTAGAACCAAATGTTTAATCAACAAAAATTATAAGACAACTATGCAAGCAGACACTTGTATTTGTCTTGTTTTTTGCTGCGAAAGATAATTAATAGAAGCCTTTCTTCTTTTTATTTTATGTAAGTAATACTCCATCGTTCGACAAAAACAGTAAATGATGAAACTAATTTTACACGCTAATTTAATTTCAGCCAATTAAAAGTTGTCACATCATTAATGAAAGAATTAATTATCACTCTTAAAGAATCTGTTAAGTGAAAGGGTAATATATGTTCATATAGGTGGATGAAAGGATATTTTGGAGCCCAAAGGTGGAAGAAGGGTATTTTTGTTCCATTCCCTATACTTGAAGGGTATTTTACGCCCTTCTCCGATATATAAATTTAGAGAATTTTTGCTTTGCTTGACATAAATATAGTAGAAATTAAGTTATGTCTTATACAACATAATTTGTTGGTTCTAAAACTAAACTTCAATATAACTTCTGCATTCTGAAACTAAAGTTTTTGTCTCACTCGATATAAGTTATGAATGAGTAAATTTGAATAATACATAATTATATATCCTTTAACTTGGCTTTAGATCACATTAATGGCCTTAGCTTCAACTTTGGGTGAGCATAAGTAGACACTTAAAACTTTTATAAAGTTAAGCAAATAGACACATGCTTCATACGTGACATCCTACATGAAAATTTGTGTCCTACGTAGTGTCCTATATGTATTATGATATGTAGGACTCATGTGTCTACTTGTTCAACTTTATACAAGTTTAAATGTCTACTTGTGTACACCCAAAATCAAAGGGCATAAATATGAAATAAGGCCAAGTTAAATGACACATTTATGTATGCACGATTTGTTAGACGACATGAGTATATATATATGCTTTATTTTTTAACGAAGAGTATATCTGCTCTAATTAGCAAAATTAAGGAGATATATTTACCTCACTAATTAGGAGCAGAAAATCCTTACTAATAAATGAAAAATTCAAATAATCAACTAATCAAACTATTAAGATTTTTTTGAATTAAAGGCTTTTGTTTTTCTATATGAACATAAAATTATAAGTTAATAAAATTATTTTATAACTTGAAACAAGTATCAAAATAGTGATATTACGTTGAAGCCTTTCACCTACCTTTCCATTTTCTTATTGTTCAAACAAAGTTGTCTATACTCAACAATTAGTCAAGGTGAGAAAAGAGGATAAGCATGTGGTCTTTTTATTCGACCTAGATTACTTTGCACATTATACAAAGTTATTAGTGAAAGAAAGAGTGATAGTTTATTAGAGCTTATTAGAAAATATTATATATGTATTACTTTTATTTATTAATAGTATTTTATTTGATATACTTTTTAAGCTCAGATTAGTTATACATTTTATTGTGACTATTTTATCAATTAATTCTAGTGAATCTTTGAACTTTTATTATTTTAATAAGCATGAAGAAAATAAAAGTTGAAGAGAACTATGTATTTTATGATGGGAAAATTGTATATAATGACAAACTATTAATTCAAATTAAATGGTATAATCGCACTTTGATTTAATTGTGCCATGTAGCAAACTGTTTGCCAGTCGCCTCTCTTCCTCAAACTCTCGCTCGCCACTCTCCCTCTCTCGCTCGCTCTCTCTGTCGCTCGCCTCTCTCGCTTTATACAAACAGAAATGCATAAATTGTGTTTCTGTTTGTATAAAGCGAGAGAAAATTGTATATACACATGCAAATACATATATATTCGTCCTATACACTTATAATTATACAATACAAATATTCCCCTGTCCAGTTCTCTTTTGTCTTTCTCTCTTTCTCGCTTTATACAAACACAGATTATACAAAATATAGTGTATAATTTATGTTTGTATAAAGCGAGAGAGAGAACGATATTTGATATACAAACGTTTTATTTCAATTCAATTGTATATAAATTCAAATTTTATACAGATATACAAAGACATAAAATTAAATTGAGAGACTCTCAACTATTTATACAAACGAGAGGCAAACAACAATTTATACATATGGCCTGCCAGCAAAATTATATAAATCTGAAGAGGAGCCAGCGAATTATACAATTGCTTCTTTTGTATTTATGTATAGAGAAATAGCTTAGTCATATCATGTTTACTATGAAACGCAATTATGCAAACTTTACTATAGCATACAAATATGAATTTTGTGTTTGCTATATGTGAAAGTTGCTCTTTTATGATTACCATTGAGTTTATAATACATTCTATATAGTAATATTATAAATGAGGATACTAAAACTGTAATAACAAATAATAATAGATATGATATGAGCTTAATATAGAAAACTTAAATTCTGAATTTATCTTAATTGAGGAAATTTTAAAACAATATACAAAAATTGTTGAAGGGGTTTGTATTTTAGTGAAGATTGAAATGATTTTTTTAACAATATACGAAGAGGCACTTGGCAATCCACTTGGTGCCACGGATTTCAAAATGCAACGCATTTTAGTTGAAAAAACAAAAGTTTTTTAATGGTCTTCGATTTTGCGTGGTTTTTAATTTTGTCCTCAGATATGATGATTTTTTTTCATATATTTATTTTATAAACGATTATGAATCAAAGTATTCTTATTGATGACCTAATTCGATCAATATAAGTTTAAAAAAGTTTGTCTTGCTCGATATAAGACTGATAGAAGTTAAGTTATGCAACACAAATTATATAGTATTTCTATTATCTAATTCGCTTGATAAAATTTTAGAGAACTAATTTTATCTCATTCTACATAAATTTTATAGGAATTAAGTTATGCAGTACAAATTATATAATATTTCTATAACCTAACAACTTTAGAGAACTTTTGCTTCGCTCGACATTAGTATAGTAGAAATTAAGTTACGTCTTATACAACATAACTTGTTGGTTCTAAAACTAAACTTCGACATAACTTGTGCATTTTGAAACTGAAGTTTTTTTCTCATTCGATATAAGTTATGTATAAATAAATTTGCATAATACGTAAATATATTCTTTAACTTGACTTTAGTTCACATTTATTGCCTTCAACTTTCGGTGAGCACAAGTAGACACTTAAATTTTTTTATAAAGTTAAATAAATAGACACATGCTTCATACGTGACATCCTACATGAAAATTTGTGTCCTACGTGGTGTCCTACATGTATTATGTGTCTACTTGTTCAACTTTATACAAATTTAAGTGTCTACTTGTGCACACACAAAATTGGAGGATATAAATATGAATTGAGGCCAAGTTAAAGGACGCATTTACGTATGCACCATTTGTTAGACAACATGAGTATATATGCTTCATATTTTAATGAAGAATATATCTGCTCTAAGTCACAAAATTAAAAAGACATATTTACCTCATTAATTAGGAATAGGAAATTGTTACTAATAAATGAAAGTTTAAATAGTCAACTAATTAAACAACTAAGATTTTTTTGAATTAAAGGCATTTGTTTTCTGTATGAACATAAAATTATAAGTAAATAAAGTTATTTTATAACTTGAAACAAGTATCAAAATAGTGATATTACGTCAAAGCCTTTCACCTACTATTCCACTTTCTTATTTGTTCAAACAAAGTTGTTGTCCATGCTCAACAATTAGTCAAGGTGACAAAAGAGGATAAGCCTGTGATCTTCTTATTCGACCTAAATTACTCTGCACATTATACAAAGTTAGGGGAAGAAAGTAGAGCGTATTAGAAAAAATAATATATGTAGTATATTATTTGATAGTTTCTTCGCTCATTATTGTTTGTCAGGGTAAGATCATGCACAACCCTTAAAGAAAAATTTAATATAATGTGCAATTTTACCAATATAATCCTACTATCAATTATTATTAAAATGGTTTGTACTTTTTGAAAATTGTAAAAATAACTTTTTTTCACATTAAAGTAGTCTTGTAACTTCAACATGGATATTTTTTTAAACTAGTAGNAAGAAGACAAACGAGAAACACATCAAAAGAGACAGATTTAACGTGGTTCGGTCAATCGACCTACGTCCACAAAGGAGATGAGCAATCCACTATAAATATGAGAGTACAAAATATAGAGAGAAACAACCTCAACCAATTCACTCGGAATACAAGGAGGTACACAAAATTCTCCTTCATAACCGGGACTCTCAAAACCCTAGGACTGCATTGTAAATGCTAATTACGTTAGAAGGAACAAACCTATATTTATAGAGTCCTAAACCTTTCCTACAAGAAAAGGACTAGTAAAATATTAAAACCTTTTCCTAAAAGGAAAACCTATTTATGGTAAGAAATCAGGGCAAATAAACCCCAACAAATAAGGTGGACAAATTTATTTTGTCAGAAATTCAGGCCAAGGGGGAGATTTGTTGGGGTTATTTGCCCTAATTTCTTACCATAAATAGGTTTTCCTTTTAGAAAAAGGTTTTAATATTTTGACTAGTCCTTTTCTTGTAGGAAAGGTTTTAGAACTCTATAAATATAGGCTTGTTCCTTCTAACTTAATCAGCATTCACAATGTAGTCCTAGGGCTTTGAGAGTTTTGGTTAGGGAGAGAATTTATGGGTTACAAACTTGATACGTTATCACTTGTGTGAACCTCCCATGTATTCCGAGTGATAGGTTTGCTTTGCTAGCTTCCGCATTATACCTGCTTATTTTCGGTCCTAACACATAAAAATAAGTAAATAAAGTTATTTTATAACTTGAAACAAGTATCAAAATAGTGATATTACGTCAAAGCCTTTCACCTACTATTCCACTTTCTTATTTGTTCAACAAAGTTGTTGTCTATGCTCAACAATTAGTCAAGATGACAAAAGAGGATAAGCCTGTGATCTTCTTCTTTGACCTAAATTACTCTGCACATTATACAAAGTTAGGGGAAGAAAGTAGAGTTTATTAGAAAAAATAATATATGTAGTATATTATTTGATATTTTCTTCGTCCATTATTATTTGTCAGGGTAAGATCATGTACAATCTTTAAAGAAAAATTTAATATAATGTGCAATCTGACTAATATCATCCTACTATCAATTATTATTAAAATGTAGTCTTGTAACTTTTTTCACATTAAAGTAGTCTTGTAACTTTAACATGGCTACTTTTTGAAACTAGTAGTTATGTAATTATTAAGGGCAGAATTGGAAAAAACTGACTAATTGTTTCTTGATTGTTTAAATTGACAATTAATTTTGAACAACTATTTTTAGTATATCTAACAAACAATAGTGGACGGAGAGAGTATATTTTTTTAGTTTAGATTAGTTATATACTTAATTGTGACTATTTTATCAATTAATTCTAGTGAGTCCATGATTTTTTACTAATTAATAAACGTAAAGAAAATAAGAATTTAAGAGAACTAAGTATTTTATGATCACCACAAGGTTTATACTACATTCTATATCGTAATGTTATAAATGAGGATACTTAATTAATGCAAAAATATAAAAACCAAGAAGAATGTTGAGTTTTCAAACTCATACTTCCTTTTAACAAATGAATAAATTAGAAAAAATAGATTGTCTATCTAAAGTAATTCAAAGTGTTTTCCTCTTGTGTCTTCATTTTAAAATATGTCCAATAATAATTGATGGTTCATCATTTCTTCTTGAATTTGTATCATATTGAACCTATTAACACTGTCATATGATTCTACTTTGTCAATCACATTGTGTGGGGTATCTTGGAATATATTCCCAATAACTTTACCATCCCATGTATGTTATTTTTCATGTGTCGTCGTTTTGATTTTGTTACTTTCACCTCTTTTGTTGTCCGGATGATATATTTACATCCCTAGCTATTTTATCAAGCATATGTTTAACATATTGTCTTCTTCATCCCATCAAAAAAGTTCTTGCCCAAATCAATAGTTTTAACCTAAACTTTAACAATCTGTTCTTTATTTGAATTTAAAATTTATTGAAAATAAATTTTGATACATCTCTAAATTTCATTTAAGAGATTACTGAATATATTATTATAAATTACCAATTTTAAACTTTAATAATTAGAAAAAATTAAAATTTTAAATTTATGAACTTCAAATTTTGACTTCCTAGAGGACATGGACCGCACTTCAAAAACCACCAGCTTTTGTCCTCATCTGCACCTCACAACGTAGAGCTTTCCCCTAAATATCACTTGCTATTTTATTGTCTTTTACTGCAATTTTTTTTGAAAGTTCATTTTTTTAATCTTATAAGATATCCTTGTCTATCCCCTTCTACGTATCAAATGAACCATAAGTCTTCATCTTTTGTTGTGATGCTACTTATTGACGTTAATAAGTGTGACTCGTTCAGATCATGAGCTGACACAAAAGCAAGAAAACTTTTACAATATCCGTGAATGGGATAGGATGAAAAATGGAAATATGCCTCCATTTGTTACTTGTAACAAAATTCTCTTGTACACATGAACGATGAATTTTCTTCCAACTATTCCACTATTTCCACAATACCAATGCACTGATGAGTGAATTAAGTTCAAAGATGTGTAATTCTTACAACAAAGCTACACTCTTTACTGCTAATTAAAACACTTTTAGCTTTTGAACAAGCTGGCAAGTTCACCCTTCTCATACATGGAGGTCAAGATATCACACCCACCAACCAACTCACCCTTCACAAAAATTTGTGGAAATGTAGGCCAGTTACTATAGTTCTTCAACGTCTCCCTCAACCCGGAGTTGTACTCTTCATCAAGGACATCGATGCTTTCATAATCAACACCTTCACTTTCGAGAATGGCTACCACCCTTTGTGAGAACCCACATTGTGGTGCACTTCTTGACCCTTTAATGAAAGCAACCACCTTGTTTTCCTTCACTAGCCGGTCAATGAGATCCTCCAAGGGCACTGTTAACTGTACATGACGGCCTGGTGTTAACCTTAGATCAGCCTTCTTCTTTGGAGGCTGACGTACCCATGTTGAATTTCCAGGTTCATTACCCGGTGGTACCTTTCCATTGGTCGCAATATGTTCTTCCATCCATGATTTCCAAGATTCAGTTAAGGCGGTTCTATCTGGCTCATCAACCACACCAACCTACAAACATTATACCAGTTATTAAGTAAAAGAAAAAATATAGCCGTAAAATCCTGAAGTATAAAAAGAGAAACAAATGTGAAATTTACCGGCATAAGTGATAACCGGTGCGGACTTGTATTTCAGTATTAAGAAGATAGGCAATGTATTACACTTCTACTGCTTAGAGGAATCCTTTGCAATTTATTATGCTCTAACTGCTTAGAGGATTCTTGTACTAATAGTCAAGGTGCAGACACAGCTGTTGAGATTCTAAGCAAGAATATCAGTTGATATATGTGATGTTTGACAAAGTCACATTCACATAATAAGATGATTAGAAAATGTTCATATGTCAAACAATAGTAACATGCTTAGCCAAGTTTTAATATATTGCTTTCGCTCTCTAAAGTAAAGAGATTTGTTTATTCAGCATGGTGTGCCTTATGTGCAGTATAAATCAACATTCCACATAGCAGAGTTATCAACGGCTCACTTAAGTCCTGAAGCTAGGTGCAAAATAGGCTGGAACTTTGCCTCGCTTGGCCAGAGCTTCAGTACAGGCCAATAAGGTGTACACCTCATCACCAATGGGTGTAGTCTCAAAGAGGCAACACTAAACAATAAATATTTCTCTTAATTTTAATTTTTAGGTTCTTTTGTCAATATAATTGTCAATAGTGCTAATAATTATTATTCTTGAATTACAGATATATATTTTTGATTTTATATTCACTTGCTCGTTTCTTCATTAAAGCTTGCGCTTTAGTTGCACCTTGCTTTAAAGCCCCAACAGATCTCAGTGCTTTTCTGTGTTTTTCACCTTTGATAACACTGCCACAAATTACTATATTTTTGTCAAATTTCCCCTTCACAGCTGCACTATGTCATAGAAGAAACATTCTAACGATAAAGAATGTTAATTAAAGGAAGCAGCAAAAGAGTGGTGCTACAAGATGCCCAGCAGCAACCAAACCAAATGCCAATCTTTTTTGGCCGAGGGATAATGTAGTGAGGTAAGTAACCTAGAATGAAATAAATGCCTTCAATCACAAGTGTTGACCACCTGTGTGCATTCAACTAGCACAATCTCCCGCTCTAGCAGTTTTAAGCACCAAAAAACAATTATTCTATATCAGTTTGTTCGCTGCACCAAGCAAACTTACTCTGGTATGTAAGCAGAAAAAGGTAGAAGGCGGCCATCATCCCATATTTCTGCAATTTTTTATCAGGATGTTTTTTTGGTGATGCTAAGAGAAAACCCATTTGCTGAATCTATCTCAGTCTACTGAGATTTAGAAATGGATTTGAATCAGACAGTTCTTTCTTTCCCGAAGTTGGGTTTTGGGTGAAAGTCTGGTCTCTGAGTTAGTCTTCAAGATATAACCAGAAGTTGAACACATAGCTTGGGAGGGAAGATATCAGAAAACGGTCTCCACCTGAATTGCAGGAGCAATAACTAGTCCCCCATTATTTTCCAACTATAACCAGTAGAAATTAAAGAGACTCACTAGAAGTGGCAAAAAGAAGCAAAAATAGGACCCTGAGTAACACAATCAACGCTACCGCATGCTATGCAACCATGTTATAAGCCCCTCCAAACCTAGAAAAAGCATATGCAAAGTTCCAAGTGAGGTTCTTTGGAGAAACTTGGAGGCTAGATAGCTTACACGAGGATGATAAAGGATATGCATGATGGTGCTAAGACTCGGGTCAGGATTGTGGAAAGTAACTCAGAACACTTTCCGTTCATGATGGGGTTCACCCGGGATCTATTCTTGGCCCATTTTTATTTGCATTGGCGATGGATGAACTGACACAATACATCCAAGGGGAGGTGTCATGGTGCATGTTATTTACTATGACATAGAACTGATTGACGAGATGCAAGGCAACGCTAATGAGAGGTGACATTAATGCGAAGTTGGAGGTTTAGAGACAAACCCTAAAAGTCAAAAGGTTTCAAGTTTAGTGACATGACCCATGAAATGGACGGAGACATGAGACTTGACACACATGTTACCCCCAAGAGAGGAACTTTCAAGTACTTGGGCCAGTAATAAAGGTCATGGGCAGATTGACGAAGATTTCACACATCGTATTGGGGCGGGATGGAGAAAATGGAGGCTTCATTTAGTGTTATGTGTGATAAGAACATGTAGCGAAGACTCAAAAGTGACTTCTACAAGGTGGTGGCAAACCAACTATGTTATATGGGGCGAAGTGTTGGCCAGTCAAGAATTCCCATGTCCAGCATATGAGAGTAGCTGAGATGAGGATGCTGAGATGGATGTGTGGCATACCAAGAGAGATAAGATTATTGATGAAGATATTTGGGCAAAGGTGAGAGTGGCCCCCGTGGAGGATAAGATGCAAGAAGTGAGGTTGAGATGATTCAGACATGTGAAGAGAAAATGTGTAAATATCCCAGTAAAAGGGTGCGAGAGGTTGGTTGTAGTAGGCTTGAAGAGGAGTAGAGGTAAGCCAAAGTAGCATTGAAATGAGGTGATTAAGCAAGATATAATACACTTCAACTCACCGAGAACTTGACCTTTGATAGGAGGGCATGGCAGTCGAGAATTAGGATAGAAGGTTAGTACGTAGTCAATCACATTACCTTTTCATTCCCAAAATATTTGTATATTCTTGCCCCCAAGGCCTAGCTCGAGTGGCAAAAGGTGGAGGATTTGTGGCTTAGGTCGCAGGTTCAAGCCCCACACCATGCAAAGCGAAGCCCGGTATTTAAGTGGGGAAGGGTAGAGGGGCGGGCCCATTATCCACCGAGTTTAGAAGACTGTGATTGGTCCAAAGGGTCGGTCACAGACAGATTTCTCGGTTATAAAAAAAAATATTTGTATATTCTTGTATTTTCGTACTCTTAGATTTTTATTACTACCTATTATTTCTTTAGCCTTGATTATTGTATTATCTTGCTAATGTTTCTGGTTTTGCTACTGCCTTCTTTTACATCTTTCTTTGAAAAGAGGATCTATTGGAAACAACCTATCTACCTTCTCAAGATAGGGGCAATGCATGCATACACTCTATCCTCTCCAAAACCAGCTTGTGGAATTACATTGGGTTTGTTGTTGTTGTTATGTTTTGGAAACCGTGACTTAGCCAGATAATTCGTGAAGGGTGTCCAAATTATGGATAGGTAAATTAAAGCATAAATAGAAAAAATGTAGCAATGGGAAATTGAACTTGAGCGACCAACATATTTTTGCACACTATTGCCAAGTGGAACTACTGCTTTATCCATATCAAAGAATCTCGTTTTTTAATATATGCGAGGAATCGAACTTGGGCATCTTGTACATATTGTGCACACCCTTGCCACTGAGCTACTGCTCTTTATTGGTTTTGAGGGTGTCCAAAATTCTAAATATATCATTATAAAGTAAGATTTGATCTATATATATAGTGTAATTTTCCGGCGAAGGAGTCGGACACCCTGGAACAACCATAGCTCCGCCCCTGTTTGGAAAACATCAATGCTTACCCCACATATGATGTATTCTCCCGCAAAAGTGCTGGAATAAGGAGAAGGGAAATAATGTAGTCTTTGCCTTACATTTCCGAGACTAGGCTATTTTGGCGTGAGCTATTGCAAGTCTTAGACATGTGGCCTATCGGTCACAAGAAGGAAACTCTACTGATGCTCAAAGTGTGCTCTCACGATTTGCAAGCTCCAAAACAAAAATTAGTTGCATTCTCCAACAACTAGACTATAGGAGCTATCCCCTCAATCGAGACAGAACTTTCAGTTGTTCAAGTAAACACAAGGTGGAGCAAGGCTAGGAACAATTATTCTTTTATCCTCAATGGAAGAATGGCACATCCACTTTTAAGAAGAAGAAAAGTAAAATCGGTTTCATTTCTCAGGCTGCAAGTGTATATGACTAATACATTCTCACAACAATGTGCATTCCACTACTAATGCATCACACATTACTTTACCCAACTTAAATATGCCGATTCAAATCCATTTCAAAATCCCTGTAGCCCAGAAAAGATTCAGCAAATGGGTTTTCTCTTTAGCATCACCAAAAAATTGCAGAAATATAAATATGTTTCTCTCAATCACCCATTTCACACAGGATCAATCAATCAACTATGCGTTAATCTCAATTAATTGGGTCAGCTCTATAAATCGTTCTAGAATAATTTTAACAGTGCTTAGCTGAACACATCACAGTTTTCACTTACACATGTAAATAATCAAAAGTTGTTTACCTTAACAGAAGAGCAGAGTTGAGGTACGGAATTCTTATGGGAAAGAACACTGGCAGCGATGTTGCGTGATATGCCAACAAATTGGAGATCACCATTAGTATCATACACCGCATATACACCAGATTCCTTCGGAAAGCTTCCAGAGATTTCATCAGGCTGTAAAGGCACGGTTAAAGGGTCTGTTTCAGAGAGCTTTTTCAGAGCTGCAACAACGATGTTCGCATGGTGGCGAGTGGTGGTTCTGCTTTTGGGACGGAGAGTAATGGAAGGGAAAAGAAATGAGGTTTTGGGAACTGAATATGAGGAGAAAGAAGGGGTATTTTGGGAAGAGAAAATGGGAAGTGTAGAATGGGGTTGTGTGAGAAATGAGATGTTGAATGTCGCCATAGAAGAGAAGAAGATGAAGAAGAAATGGTGGATAGTGGGAGGAGAGAGTGGACTGAAGTTGGATGAGTTAAAATCTCAACAAGTTGGGCTATTTTGATCATTTTGAGTCATTCTAGCCCATAAATGAAGCCCAATGTAACTAGCTTCGGCAACGCTAGGCTAAGTTTTGAACCTTTGCGTTCGCCATGCATTTAGGGTCATTTGGTAGAATGTATTAGGAAATATAATGCATGTATTAGGTGTGTGTATTAGTAGTACCTTGTTTGGTACACTTTTTCATGTCATGTATAACTAATGAAAGCATTAGTTATACACTCTATTGTGTATTAAGTTGTGTATTACTAATACCAAGGAATTCTAGGTATTAGTAATACATAGCATTTTAGCACTTGCATTAGATTAAATAATTACAAAACTACCCTTAAAGCCTTTTCATTTTCTTTGTTGTCATAAGTTTTTATTATTATTTTGATCTGCTTTTTAGTTTTTTTTTAAAAAAATTTGTTGGTGTTTTAATAGGCTTTATGGCCTCTTAAGTATTTTTTTAAAAAAAATAAAAATTTAATTTCTATATAATTTAATTACAATTTTTACTATTGTGACGATAAATTTGATAAAAAAAATTCTTTGCAAACTTTTCACAAAAATATTTTTATGCAATAGTACAACTATTTAATATTATTTTTGAAAAGAAGAAGAAAAGTTAATTGTGTTTTAGCAAAGAAATCTTTTTTGATGTTTTAGCAAAGAACTTTATTGCAAAAGAAGTGTACAAATAAATAAAGTGTGAAGGGTATTTTTGTAAACATATATTTTTTTAATAGAAATTATGCAAGATTTGTTATTTATAACACATCAAACCAAACAATGTATAAGAAATAATGCTTGCATAACTAATGCAGGCATTATTAATGCAAAACTACTAATGCAAAGTATTACTAATGCACCCTATTTTGCATTATTCTTAAACACTCTACCAAACGACCCCTTAAGAGGCATCAAAAAAGTCAAAGTAAATGTGTGGAAACTTGTTACTAGTTGTTATAATGGGTTGTCAAAATGAATTATGATAATTTTGAGTTTAAATCCCATTTTTCTCTAAAGTTAATTAGTCTTTTTATTGGCTTTTAAAAATAATATAAGCAAATTGAGGTTCGAGAACTTATTTAAGAAGGCGATAAGGGTCGACTATGGATACAAAACAAAAAAAACGTTTTCTAGTCCCTCTAAGCCTGAGGGTGCTTGGGGAGGAAGGGGGAGGGGTGCCATACAAAATACATGTTTAAATATTCGTTTATTTTCTATACAATTTCAATTAATTATATGTAATTATATTAAATAAATAAATTACAACTTTAAATAAAACATAGATTTAAAATAATTTTTAAAACTAACGTTAGAGTATTTTTAAAAATAAATAATTTATAATTTACGAAATATTTGAAAATAATACTATCTAAAATTCCACTTCCCCTAAATTGAAACAATTTTTAAAATTAACGTTAGATCAGTTTTAAAAAATAAATAATTTTGTAATTAAACAATATTTAAAAAATAATACTATTTAAAATCCCACTTTCCCTAAATTTCCTCACGGTCTCCAACCTGAATTGAAACTGTTTTTTTAACAAACTGTTTGTAAAATACGTAATTTTTAAAAGAAAAAAATACTAAACAAAAAGATAAATTTAAAATTCTTCAAAAACTAATTAATTCAATACTAATACTAATAATAATATAATCATAACAATAATAAAATTAAAATTGTTCAAAACTAATTAATTCAACAACAACAACAACACTAATTAATTTAATACTCTTTTTGAAATCAATTATAATTGTTACAATTTTTAAGTTCATCATTATCACATTAGCGTCAGCCAATTCAATTAAATGAAAACTCCCTTCCACGTTTACACACGGCAAGAAGAGAAAACAATTCGTTTAAAATTTGTATTTAAATTCAAATTCAAATTATAAAACCAATAAAATTCTTAAATTGTCATTATCCTATAAATAAACTATCCCACATCTTCTAAGCCGGTTCCACTCACTTCTTCTTTTTTTTTTTTTTTTTTTAAAAAAGCTACCGATAAAACTATACAATGGATATAATGTAAACCATCAAAGCCTTTGTAAGTCTTATTTTCAGGTAATTTTTTTGCTTCAATTTTTATCCAAAATTTGTCTAGTTCTTTGGATGATTATCACATATAAACTCAATTTAAAGAGAAAATTTATATGAAGCCTATCTCAAATATATATGTGAGGTTTTCATTTTTCTTCATTTATTTCAAGCGTATCACTTTGAATTTAACAATGAACAGCAAAAGAGATCGACATAGAACAAAATACGTGATGCAGAGAGAAAAATTACATATTTCTTTCACTACTTTTACTATTAAATATACAAGAATGTAAGATTAAATTTGATTTTATTATAAGTAAGTGTAGTTTCTGAGTTTTCTTTGTTAAAAAATTCCTACTATTAGTTTATCTATTATTTGGATGAATTGAATTACTATTGTTTCTCAAAGTTATAATAGTGCTTGGCTACTTCCTCTCATGTATTAATATGATTTTAAGGAAAAAAATATGTGATGAAATTGAGAAATCGATATGAAGGAACCAAAATCATATAGGTTGGACTGATATTTTTGGAAACACACCACCAAATAATTGTATTTCTCGGCACTAGCATCGTGTGTATATATATATATATATATTAAAAATAATTTCAAACTATTTTAAAAAAATATATATATATTTAAATTTCAAGACTGTACTCGGAGATTCACAAGATTATCCTAGAGACTTTGACGAGTCATAAATCAAAATGTCCATCATTTAGGCATTTAAAAATTAGAAAAAGAATATATTTATTTTAGAATGTTTGATAGACTTTAAAATATAACCATTCCTCGTAAAGTAAGATAAGTACTACATGATAACATATGTCAGTATTGTTTGTAGAAGACAAATTATTTAAGGAACTGAAAGACTAAAAAATTTATTGAGACCAAATAAATCTTTAACTAAACCATAATGTATATAATCAAATATCAATATATGATTTTGTCCCCTGATTTGGGTTAAATATGTAGGCCAAATTAATAATTTGTGAAAAACTTTGTTTAAATATTTCATTTTTTTGTTCCATACACATAAGGTATAGTCATAATAAAAGAAAAATATTATACGGTAACTAAACAAATTATAAGAAAATAAGCAATTGCCTTTTTTTTTGGTAATACGACAATATATTTTATTTATATATTACCCCTAACACTATCTATTAGTTCTTGCATATTAGTCTTACTACTTAATAAATCACAATAAGGCCGTATAAGCCTAGTAAAAGAAGTTTCTCCCTTATCTGTCTTTAATGCCTTCAAAACAAAAACATTGGTGCAACTGTCCACTCTTCAAAAACTTTATCATCATTTAGCTTCTGTCTTTCTTGAGATAATAGGTCAGCCACCATGTTTTGTTCCCTAAACTTATGCTTGATCCGAAGATCCCCCAGTTGGTGAAGCAACTCCCTGCAATAAAAAATGACAATGGAATAAGCATCATTTTCAGATTCTATCATATTTATTACCTCTGAAGATCTCAAACTCCTGAATGTTTAGGCTTTTTGTTAACTAAAGAACATGCAATGTGAACACAACTTTAGCACCTGCAGTATTGCAAATGTTTATTTTGGAACAATCCCTGCTACCCAGTTCCATGTTTATCTTGAATTATAAAGCATGTTCTCCTCCATTGGTATTACTAATCTAATGTTATTTATAATGTTTTTAGAAGATCAAAGGATAGTCTATGAAATGAACATGATCTTAAATTGATAATATCACAAGGAGTACATATCCTAAAAAAGTTATCACAATCATTAATAGAAAGATTACATTTCTCTTAGCATATGTGGTCCCCATATGAAGTTGCGTTATATTTGGTCAAGTCTCTTTGTAATGTGGCTAGGGAGTTTATGGAAGATAGGGAAACTCAAGTATTTTTCAAATTTGAAACCATTTTTAATTTTAATAAGCGAGGAGATTTCATTCCAAACATTTTTCAAGCAATTACCAAAGATAATTTGAATTTATGATTATTTATACTTTGCCCATATACATGCATAAAAGTGTTCTAGGATTTTTACAATGTTGTGGCTGCTCTTCATGGTTGCTTAGGATCAATTTTGGCAATTCAATTGACAGTTTTGCCTTCCATTTTCCTGAAGTGATGGATTTATTGGATAATAATGGTGTTGTCAGTAGCTTGACGATTTTTTAAGAAATTGGATTGACAAGGTCCTATCAATCTTTCCATCATAGGACGAAGTCTTTTAGGGACAATTCTAGTAATAATCTTATAAGTAATATCATAAAGGCTAATGAGTAGAATTATTTTAGTGATGAGACATTTTTGCATTTAGGGATTAGGTAGACACATGTTGTGTTAATATTTTCAGGAGTACAGTTATTAATAGAACATTTTTGCATAAGGATACCATTGATGTTCCCACTATGTGTCAAAAGTTTTGGTAGAAGAAGGGGTGCTATCCATCCAAACCAGGAGACTTAAAAGGGTGTAAGGAGTTTACAACAATTTTAATTTTTTCTTTCGATGGTTCTACGCCTAGTCGTGCTCTCTCCTCATTGGATAGGGAATGTTGACCATGTTTAAAGGGAAGTTATACAATATGGAGTGATTCGTATTGAAAACATTTTCGTATTAGGAGGCAGTATTATCTAGGATTGCACTTTGCTCATGTATCTAAGTGTTGTCTTCTTGTTGGAGGGATATAATTTTGTTTCTTATTAGGCGATTTAGAGTTGTGGTATGAAAGAACCTAGTCTTAGCATCCCCCTCGTTGAGCCAGTTTATTGAGTATTTAAGCTTCCAGGAATCTTCATCTTGTTTGAGAATATTGTTGAAGTCCTTCATTAGGACATGTTTGAGATTTTGGAGGAAAAACTATTCGGGTAGTTTTCAGAGTTATGGATGCCCTCAAGTCTTTTCATTATGATCCCTTTTTGGTGAATACGTTGCCAAAAGCTTTTTTATTCCAAATACTAATATCATGTTTAAATTTTAAGATGACTAAGGGAAGATTTTGATCATTTTTTGATATTATCAATAATATTGGGGAGGTACGGGTGTGAGCACCACATTGTTTCAAATCTAAAAAGATACTTCTAAAAGAGGAATTGTCTCTAAATAGGGATAAGAGCAGTGTGCAGTGGTCCGAAAGAGTTCTAGGTAGGTGAAGGACTTGTGCATCATGAAATTCTTTTGCCATAGCAAGAAAAAGATCAACTCACTCAAATATGAGGCTTTTTTAAAAATGTATTATTTAACCATGTGTAATGATTACCTTTAAACCCCTTATAGATAAGTTCTTAGTAATTTATTACATCACAAAAGACCCTTCTACTGGAATTGTTTAGGGGATTCCCGCCAAGTTTGTCAGCATTATTCAAAAGCTTGTTGAAGTCCCCGTCTATTAGCCATTTTCTAGAGTAGGTGTCCTTTATTCTATGAAGGTTATTCTATAGAATTTTGCTTAAGTAACAGTAGAAACTCACATAAATACAAATAAATTGACAAAAATCATTGCTTGAACATACCTTGATCATTGCATGTATTTCTTGCTCGGTGATTGCAATTTCGTCAAGCTCCACCAGGTTATCATCCCATAGAACGACGATGCCACCAGAGTTGCCCACTACCGGGACCTCAATCATTTTGTTGAATGAGAAATCATCCAATAAGACTTGGTGGTTCTGCATTTTCGTTTCTAACAACGCTACTAAGGGTGGTTTATGACAATCTAGTAAGGATCTAAAATTTCTCCTAAAGTCTGGACCATTACCTCCTCTACAGTTCCATACTATAAAATTCATTGATCTGTTTAGGTTCGGTGGGGTTAGCATAGGAGTATTCCTTATGGTCATTGATGCCACATCTGGATTGTCCTTCATTGTCGGGTTCAAAACTAGTACATAATTTCCTATCTCGGGGTTGACTAGGGTCTTGATATTTATCAAACATTTTACTAAATTTGGTGGACAAATAAGGATAAATTTTTTGTCAAACTTCTCTTTATAAGTCATCGTTTTTATTTCCTTTAGAACACCTATTTGAGTTCCTGTTTCTCTTATTAACGCTAAGGCTTCTTCTATTTCCTGAGTGTTGGAATTCACTGGTTGTATTGGGATTAAGTTTAATGGAAGATGAAGCTGGGATGTGGTCTCTATGTTGTTCGGCACCTGGGATCTTATGTTACCCATTGAGCCCGATGGAGTTATAGATGGAGAGAAAAGATATCCTTGAGCTGAACCCTGCATCATCCAGTGATGAAAAAGTGGATCTATATCCTGTAGGTTTTGAAAAACGAAATGAAAGGTTTGGGCCTCCATCGAAGATAGGATCTGATGAGGATTTGGCAGTGAGGATTCCCATGTTGGGATATGGAAAAAAGGCATGATAGGGAATTGATAGTTTAGTGGGGATTCCCATGTTGGGATATGGAAGAATGACATGATAGGAAACTGATAGTTAAGTGGGGATTCCCACGTTGGGATATAGAAAAATGGCATGCTTGGGAACTCGTAGTTCATTGGGGATTCCCATGTTGGGATATGGAAAAATGGCATGATAGGGAACTGGTAGTTGAATGGTGGGTGGAGAATGCTCGACATCCATAAGTGACTATGGTAAGTCACCATCTCCATTATCATACCCTCTGAGACTAGCTGGTCCATGAATATTGGGTTCTGAACTACAACCATTACTACTTGATTCTCCATGAATACATTGAAGATTAAGGAGTAACCTTGCAAGCTCATTTCTAACCAGGATGTCGAAAATGTGGAGGGGATTAGGGGGGTGGCGTAAATTGTAGTTGCCCCTATAATTTGGGAGTTCACTAGGTAAAAAGGGAAGAGATAGTTCTGGCTCATTTGCAAGATTGGATTTTTGAAGTAGTTTTCAAAGGGAGTGATTTGGTTCTGCTTTATTGAGAGTGAAGTAGAAGTCTGAGTTTTATAGGACGTAACATTTGAGAGAATTTATGACTTCATTAATTAATTTGACCTACTAGGTTCTCCCATTTAATAAGATATTAAAATCTCAATAAATTGTAGTTGACCACATAGTTTTAATAATACTTAAATTTAATGAAAGATGACAATCCACGTTCTCTTGAGATGTGTTCTTTAACATTCACATTATAATGCGTTAACCTCGTATTTATCTAGACAAGAACAAGTGTTTTCAAAGGAACTTTTGAGGCGAGTCTCGAGGTGGAACGTGCCAAAAACGCTTTGGGGCACAACTGAAAGATGTAGATTTATATGACGTACACCCTAGAATTTGGGACGTAAGGCCCAGGGGTAAAAACATAAAACGTACACTCGGGAGTTAAATTTACTTTTTATTATTATAGCAATATTTATACAACAAATCATATTTTTATTATTGGTGTAATGATATTAGTATGTTATACTACCATATTTTCATGTTGTAATGACTTCTCTTTAAACATATAACAAAATAAAGTAAGTCTCATATAATTCTTTTTTTTAAAAAAAAAATTAACGTTCGGAGACAAGTTTTATTATAATCAAAATCCATTTTTTAAAAAGAAAATGGCCCGAGTCCCAATCCAATAAAACAAAAAGTCCCTAGGTTTACTAAAATGGTCATATATCTATTCAGTGTAAGAGAGTACCCAATACTCTTTCTATTTATCAATCCCATCTACAATAAGATGTCAATGTGTTGTCGGAGGAACTCCCAACTGTTCTGGCTCTTCTTATGGGTCATTTTCAAGCTTGGGCCCTTCTTGCGATGGTTAAAGCTTTGTCTATCACCTTCACTATTACCTGGTATATCTCCTCTCTTCGTTAGTTCTCCTTTTTTTCCTTTGACCAACTGATTCATTGTGCTTTTGTGTAGGTGGTCGGGGTTTATCCCCAAAGAATTGAAAAATGAGGCCTGGAGTTCGTCACTCATGAATCTCTGATAAGCAAACCCTACTCTTCTTCTTCCTTCCTCTTTTACACCGACCTCCTTATTTTCTGTCTTCATGACCATATGAAGTTGAGTTGGTAGCTCTCTCTCTTCAAACTTTCTTGAATTCTAATGGTTGTCTTCAATCCAACTGTCTATTTTTTTGTGAAGCTTTTTGATAGCTAAATCATGTATTTTTAGATTTTATTACATATATAATGTATTCTTCCAAGTAAACATGCTTAAATTTGTAGTTGTGTATTATGGTTTCATGTCATAGATAGGTTTTGTAAATTATTTTGTTGCTATGTGACTGCTATTTTTGATTGCTTGTCCTTTTTTGTTGATGCTTTTGTTCATATGTTAATGATGAATAGTAATTCTCCATGTTCTGAAACTCAATGTTGAGATTTGTGCTTTGTCACTATTTATGTGCTTCATTATGTCGCTTGGTAATCCACAAGTTTCTATAGTCCTTTGTTTGCTATGAATTCACCACCTCATTTGCCAATAGATCTGACATACTATTTACTTCTCTGAATAATGTATGAATGATATGTGAGTTTAATTGTTATAGTCTTTTCCTTATGATGTCCACTCTTTCCACTAGCTCCAAAGGTACCCCCCACTGCTCCTGTATCATTTTCAAAAGGCTTAATGAGTCAATTTCAATTATGATCTCTTCTAGTTTCCTCTCCCAAAAAACTACAATGCAACATAAATTGCTACTGACTCAGCCTATTTGTTTGTAGCACTACCAATTTCTCTAGCCTTAGCATATATAAGGTCTCCTTGAGAATTCTTTAGATAAAATCCATATGAACCCATTCCTTGATCCCTTTAGATGTCCCATTTGTGTTACACTTCAACTAATGTGAATCTGTGGCGTCCGGATTACACCATGAAAGTGAAACTTTGGTTAGTAACACTTAAGCTTTTGAACTATATCAGGCCATGATTTTGTCTCCAGGTATATCCATGGGTGTACCCATTTCACCAACTTCCTAGACAAATCTTGTACTTGCATCACCATTCCACTGAGAGAAGTATTTTCTCCATGTTTAATATTATTCCTGCTCTTCTAGATTGTCCACATAAATATTGCAAGCATTGTTCTGTATATCTATTGTAATTTTGGTGAATCATTGTGTTTTCACCAGGCTATTACTAGTTATTGTAGATGCATCCCCTCCATCTTTATACGTGCAAAAATAACAAATTGCCTCCAAGGCTATTGGCTATGGAGGTTGTTAGAAAAAATGTGTGGCATTGTTTCTTCCTCCCTTGTTTGACAACACCAATATCTTGACACTATGTGAGTCTTCATCTCTTTAGATTATTATCTGTATGTATTCTTTTTTTTCACACACTTCATAGGAAATAATTCAC
Source organism: Solanum stenotomum (assembly GCF_019186545.1). Classification (NCBI taxonomy): domain Eukaryota; kingdom Viridiplantae; phylum Streptophyta; class Magnoliopsida; order Solanales; family Solanaceae; genus Solanum; species Solanum stenotomum. The sequence goes on from NC_064284.1 coordinate 45,017,663, forward strand.
CTTAAAAGGAACTCCCTTAGCCCAAATATACCCATAATCTACTTTGATTTCCTGCTTCTTCATTAGCTTCCATGCTTATTTAACAGTGGAATTTTCTTGGGTATTACCATCCACCAAAGAATATCGTTTTGATGGTCATTTCTAGGGGGTTTATACTCTCCATAATGTATTCTAACTTATTTTTGATACTTTTGCACACAATTTATGTTCATACCATCCTCATCTTGTGATGAAATCCTTCACCTCTAATTCCTCCTCATTAGCAGTATCACTTTCAGCATAATATAAAGCCTCTTGTTTTGCCCAATTATAAAATCAGAATTTATTGCTTGATTCTACCATTAGATATTGTGCTCCAACTCTTTTCTTACTGGTGTCATCTTCCTCTACACATGGAATGCACCCCATCGTGCCGCTATAATTAGGTGAAACTTCTCGTAATACTTATTCCACATGTATGAACTCTACAAAGATGAAGTGGCTGTTGTAAAACTCCATCAAAACTTTACCAAGAGAGTCTTGGATACATTAGGTAACGACCTGAATCTCAATCTCCCTTCTTCTTTTGGATAATACATACTATCCCAAGACACCCAACGTTTATTCTTTGAACCGATGTCATTGCCCTAGAAGAACTTAGCAAAAAGAAGTTGATCTAAAAAACTCATTGGGGGGGGGGGTTCATAGCTTAAAAAAAATATTTAGGCATAGACGGTAGGACATGGTCTATTAATAAGTACCTTCCACCATACGACATGAGTTTATTCCTCTACAAGTTCATCATTTTGGCTGCCTTATTAAAATCTTCCAAATGGCCTTTATTCTTCATCCCATAGAAAATAGGCCATCCAAGATATGTAAAAGAGAAATTGCTTCGTCTCACTCTTGTAATCCTTTTTATCTGATTGCACAACCCTGTAGGTACCTTCTCATGCACTTAGAAAATATTTTTATGTATGTTAATCATTTGTCTAGAAACAGTCTCATAATTTCTCTAAACCTTTATCATCTTACTCATAGATGTAGGGTGTCTAGAACACAACAAAATGGTATCATATGCATAAGATGAATGGTTTATAGATGCACTCCATTTTGGTATCCCAAAAACTTTAAATTCAACATCATCAAATACTCTATTTAGGCTTCTTGACAAAACTTCTGATGCAATTATAAATAGAGTAGGGAATAATGAATCTCCTTGTTTCAAACCTCTTGATAATTGGAAAAATTCAAAGGATTGTCCGTTCATCAATATTGGATCCTAGTTATTGCTAATCGATTTCACTATCATGTCAATTATTCTTTTTGAAAAACCAAATCTCCTTATGACATTAATGAGATATTTTCCAGATACCCTGTCATAAGTGTTAGCCATGTTAAGTTTATTAATGAGACAATTCATGTCAATCGTTTATTAAGGAGCACGTAATTGTTAACATTTAGTCTTTAAATTAATTTCTTTTTGTAAATTGTGATACCGCAAACCCATTGGCAGCTACTGAATAGGAAAACTATTAGAAAACAAATCGTAAATATTGATATTAAACATGAACTGAAAATAGTAAACGAATAATTACATTGTGTTGTGCCAAACTTATGTCTTAAAAGTGATTCCAGCCTTATAGAGATGCAATTGTTGTGGCTGATCGCTCCCCAAGATTTCACAGTTACTTACACAAGATTTCACAGTTACTTACAAACATGTGCACTCATGATTGAAAGTTTAATTTGAAGTTTGCACAAACAATTGCCCAGAAACTATTCAGAGAAAAAGAAACGATGATAGTATTTTTTTATGTAAAAAATATACTCAAAAGTCGTGTATTTAGACACTTCTTGTTGGATTAGGCTTACTTTGTATCTCGAATGTAGTGGGTAAATCGACGTGTTTTACCTTGCAATCCTATTTTTCATGTGCGCGAAGTCACTCCTTTTTACTAGTCCTTTACAAGCGTAATAATAAATAATTTGGAAAATGGTCAAAATTTCCTTAAGCTATGCGAAATATTGGACTAATATGTCTTATGTCAAAGTTTGGTCCATAATATCTCTACCGTCAATCTATTGTTCCAAAAATTCCACTATTGTTACTTTTGGGTCAAAAATACCCTTTGTCTATTGAACATATTGTTTCTCTTCCTTTTAAACATGATATTTTCCTAATAACAACATTTTAATAATTTCCATATATATATATATATATATATATATATATATATATATATAATACTACTAGTAATAATAATTTGTCATTTATTTCATTTAGATAACGATAAAATTCTTTTTTTAATAAAATATTTCTTTATATTTACCAAATTGAAGAATGATAAATATTTGCTAATATAATTTTTAATTTCAAAGTTAAGAGAGAACAATCATAATGCGATAAAACACAAAAAATGATTACATGCTTATATAAAAAAATATGTTTAAAACATCATCGATGGAGTTGTTGTTGAACCTTTTTTATATTAACTTTAAAATCAAGGAATATACACTTCGAAAAAATTAAGAAATATAAATATTTTCTATTTATTAGATATTTCAAAAATCATTATTTAAAAAAAATTAAGAATAAGGTTACTATGATAGTTATATATATGATCTATGTTATCAATTAACAGGTATATAGAGTAATTCTATTTAATTGATAAAAAGATATATATTTCGATGAAAAAAAATTCCATTCGAATTCAAGTACGTTTTAGGAGATAGTTTTGTCTTTAACATTAAATTAACTTTTCTCTGTCCTAAAAATGCTAGACAAACCCTAGGTAGATGACTACCTATGATGGATGGTCTACCTTTCTCAACATCTACTTTCCCTCTCTTACAACCTATCTCCAAGGAAGCACCTCCTATTAACCCTATTTTGCCTATATCTTCTGTGAATTTAGTTTCAAACATTGCTCCAAATTCTGAATCAATCCCATTAAAAGAAGTTATCATGGTGGAAGGGGTTCCATATGTCAAATGGATAGAGGAAGAGATGGATACAATGAATCGAATTGAAAACCTACAATATGCAGTTGTTGGTAAGATCACCTATTACTGGCTATATCTTGAAGAATTGAGAAATTTATCCCTCAACAATGTGACATTAAATGAGACTATCAAATTGACTTATTCCTCATGATGAAACACATTCTTATACACCTTACCCTTCAGGAGGAATTCATTATTCTGATTTCTAAATGAGCCTTCTATATTCATGAAAATATGGCTACTCATATTTAATGCTTTTTTTCATCTATGATGCACAATTTAGAATTAATGAAGAAAATACTAAGGCATTGGCATGGATCTCATTCCCCAACCTTCTCCTCACTTACTTTGTTAAAGAATGCCTCTTCTCTTTAGCATCAGAAATGGGAAGGAAGTTTGTGCACCTTGATCTAGCCACAATTAACAAAACTAGACCAAGTTGTGCAAGAGTCAAGGTTCTTGTTAATTTAAAATGAGATTTTCCGAAATTTGTTCGTGTGAACATAATAAATGAAGCTATAGGGGACACGAGGATTGAAGTAATTCAAATAAGATATGACTATGTTTTGAAGTACTGTGAAGAATGCATAATGCAAGGGCACAACAAAGAGGAGTTCCGAATTGGCAACATCCAGAAGGGTGGAGGAAAGGAGAGAAAACTATTGTTAGGACAAAGATTATGAAACAACCTCAACCATGGATGCACAAACTTCATAAAGAAAAAGCTATAATTCTATCGCATGGTAAAGTGATAGGTGATCCATGTGTGTGGAATGTCGTAAAGGATAAAAATTCTAGCAAAAATAAGGTTACATATTCCTCAACCTTACCTATGGCGTAAAATAGGTTTGAAGGGCTACGGGAATCATTTCACAAATATGAAGATCAAGTATGAGGAAGAACCAATAATAACAACCACAGTTTAAAGGATACAAATGAGAAGATTGTTGAAAATAACAACAAACCTGATGAATCTAAAGGTGAAAGAGTTACCCAACAGAGAGAATCAGCTAAAGCTTGGTCAACCATGTTTTTGGTAAACAAAATTCTCTTTCACTTGTTCCAGTAGTCCCTGCACCACAACAACAAAAAATGAGATCATAAAGAATAAGAATGAAGAAGAAAGGAAATCAACATAGAATAGGGAATTACAAGAACATCAATGGTTGATTTGTTCAGAAAGGTAGGGTTTTAGATGTGGAAGTAACAACTAAGGAAGTTGTCATGCCTCAAATCCTATTGAGACGAACAGGCACCTGATGCCCTAAAGGCCCGAGAGAACCAACATGTAATATGTGCTTACTATGCATATAACTATGACAATTTTGTGACAAGTTCACATAGTATGCAGCGATACGAACCAACATAAGTAGACCCAAAACTTATATACAAGACTTGGCCATTGAGGCCACAACTTGTTAAGACGCAACCGAACAATATACATAAAGTCTACAAAGCCTCTAAAAGATAGAAAACCTTAGAGTAGGTCGGGACAGACCCCGCCTTACTCTTAACTACGATACAATACCAAAATGAATCTACTAAGGACTGAGCAATGCTCCGAATCAATTTGGAGCTCACCAAAAGTAGCTGAGTGTCGTGTGCTCCTACTGAGGAGGTTTACTAGCTGAAGTACATGTGCTATTAATGCATTACTTGTGAGCTTAAATGACACAATTGACTTCAACTGACTATAGAGTACTGAACGTATAATTAAGTAATTCTATACACTTAGGAGAGGGGGAAATATTGTTAGCTATTTGGATATTGTACGCTGTCACTATGTTTCCTTTACTAGGAATAGAACTTAGGAAATTCACTTATTGATATTAATCGCAAGTATCAGATTTCATGCCAAGGAATATGGAATCGAATAGCCCTACATACCTTATTTTCTGACCAATACAACTGTCACGATTCAGCTTCCCTTCTTGGGTGCTAATCTGCAATATAAGTCATGATTAAGCTAATGTTAGCAGCTAATCACATTAAGGCCCTAAAAAAATAGTTGCTAAACACTTGACGGAAAGTAAGCCCATACAACCCTAACACAAATGGTGAACCACCACACCCTTCTTCTAGACATTAATACAACTTCATACATCCTTTGCCAAGCTACCCAAACTGCCCCAACAACAATATACATAAGGCAGCCACTATCAATCCCTAGAAATTGTTCAGCATAATAGGAGAATATGGACTCAAGGATTTATCACCATCCATTAGTTCTTGATTAATATATACAAAATTCTCCACCCCAAACTTGTATTTAAAGAGAGGCAAGAATGGGCAGTAGTCTTACCTTAGTTTCTGGAAATTTATCCTCTAAAATTGTACTTCAAGAACTGAAACTCTCCTTCAAACTTTTACTTGAAAAGGGGGACAATACTCAAGAACCCAAGGTGTTTTAGGGTTGTTGATTGAAGCCAAGAGAGACCAAGAGAGAAACTTAAGAAATCTGAAAATTTTGCAAGTTAAAAATGGAGCAAAACATCTGATCTTTATCCCTTTAAAAAGGAGGTGTAATGGCCGACTTTCTTGGCCAATTTTGGGCCATATATTGTCAAGTAGGTGATGCACCTGCTTATGTACATCAAGCAGCTCAAAATGTCAACTAGGTGATGCACCTACTAGCTTTCACTTGGGCTTAAATATATATTGGGCCTTGGCAGATTTGGTTGCTGGGCTTTAATTTTATTTTCCTTTTATTTAACATAGTTTGGGCCTCAAGTGAGTCCATTAGCATAGGCCCAAATCTGATCCATAAACCTTGGCCTTTTTAACTAGATCCATATAGCTCAAGTAGGTGATGCACCTACTTGGTCCTTTGGACTGGTCAATAAGTCAAAGTAGGTGATGCACCTGCTTGTCACCTAGTAGCTTAGTTTAGTTAAGCAAGCAACTCACTTATTTTATTCCATTTTCTAAATATTAAACCCTTTTTGCTTTGACTTAGCACTTAACTTTCAACTTTAAGCTCAATTACCACCTTCCCGTCTCGAGTTTAAATACTTCCGTTTAGAGTTATAACTTGCAGTACACATGCTGCAACGTGCAAGGCATCACATCACCTTCCGAGCTAGTTTAAATCAACGCTAATCATATAAGAAACATTGTCCCTCACCTATACTATAAGGCTATGTCAAGTATCACAATAATATAATAAGCATACGGGCTGTTACAGTTGTTCTTGCTATAACTCCAATTTTGATTACATTCCGTTCACCCAACAAAATACAATAACTGATCCATAACTTATTGTGAATGAGAATGAGGGGGGAAAAGTACACATGTTAATGAGACCTTAGTTATAAATTAGCGGGGAGAGGGTACAAATGATAATGTGATTTTAGTTCCTAACAAATCAAATGTAGCAGTGCAAAAGGGTGAAGTTGTTGATAATGAAAAGGCAATCATGATCATTCCCAACCTAGTTCAAATAGGTGAGACAAATAGTATTAATGTATTTTCTCTTAATAGTGTATTGCTTGATATTGTCTAACACATACTTAAAGAAGGAAACGAGATTCATACAGAAGGTGGCATGACAAAGGCAGATATCTCTGAGGAACTTCAGAATTATCTTCCTATTGAAGAAGATGTCTCTCTTAGGCTTCTAAAAAGTTCAAAAAGAGAGAAGAATCAAGGAAATAGGGAGGATAATCAGCCAATTAGAGTTTAGCCCATGAGATCTAAATCAATTTATAAGAGATGAAAGCTTTTATATGGAATATTAGATTTGTGAAATCCCAACAAGCTTTTCAGAGGGTTCAGATACTACACAATTTTCATAAATTCTCTTTTATTGGTTTATTAGAGCCTTTTAAGCATTCAAGGTACATTAATAAATACAGAGAGGGATTAAAGATGCAATTAACGATAGCTAATTGCAATGGCAAAATCTATTTTTTTTATTAATTCAATGAATCTACAGTGATCAAAAATTCTAAACAACACCTTACCTTACTATTAGAGAATCACAGTCATGCCTAAAATTTCTTTGTCACATGAGCATATGCAAAAAGCAATGTAAAAGAAAGAATAATGCTTTGGAAGAATATGTATCAACTGACAACAAGAATGGATAGTTCTTGGTTAATTACAGGGGGGGTTCAATTTAGTTCTAAATTCTGAGGATAAAATTGGAGGTTTACTGGTGCTTGAATCTAAACATGAAGATCTTGAAAATTCTATTTCTTCTTGTGATTTAATATAAATGCAATTCAAAGGAATCCCATTTACATGGTGCAATGGTAGAGGTGGGAATGATTTGCATATTTGAAAGGCTAGATAGAATGCTCACTAATCATGGCTTGCTAGGATAGTTTGATCACATGGATGTGGAACATTTAGCAAGAATCACGCTCCTATGTTCTTAACTCTTGAAGCAAGGGGGGAGACATAAGAAACTTTTAAGATTTCTTAAATTTTGGACAGAGAATGAGACCTTCATTGATGTGGTTAAACAGAACTGGATGGTTAATGGATCTCATAATCCATTTCTTGATTTCAAGGAGGACATAAACAAATTTTTAAAAGTTTTAACAAAGTGGGGTAAAGAATCTTATGGTGATATTATTAAGCAACTAATAAACAGGGAAGATATTCTTAAAATCAAAGAAACATTATTTGAGGAGGATCCCAATGCTGAAAATAGGACAGTACTACATAGACCTTAAGCTTAATTGAAAATGTACTTGCATTTTAAAGAAAAAATTTCGCAACAAAAAGCAAGGTATGACTGATTTTTTAGAATGGGGACAGAAGCACCAGTTTCTTTCATAATATTCTGAAAGGCAAAAGTTGTCGTTTGTGCAAACAAATGTTATGGAGAGGTACCAAATCTAATTAACCTCTATTAAAATTGAAATTAATAATATTTATATGGATCTGGGCTTTGGTGGTGGTACTAAATCTTTGGGATTTCAATCCACTGAATTCATATTTATTAAAAAAAAATTGTTTTCACCTAGTGTTTCCTTTATATCATCCAAACCATAATACTCCTAGCTCAATAAGTCTTGATGTATCAAATACATATATAGAAAGGCAGAAATTCGCAGATGATGAAGAAGGAAAAGAAAGGATTTTAGACAAGGAAGATAAATTTTCGACAAAGCTCAGGTACATAGAAAACATCTCTCCTGATGATGTGGTCAGATGCGTTGATCAAGATTGAAGAAGCAAAATCTAGACCATCCGATAGAAGGACAACTGTACAAAAAAGGAAAGTTTTCAGATAAATTTCTCACGTGCCATGCATGTGAATAATATTATTTTGTTATATTTAGTTAGGAATCAGAAAAATAAGAAGGTGACAATTGTATAGTTATTTTCTTTTCTATTTTTGTTTCTAAAAGAAATACATATGCAAATAGTGATGATTGAAAGTAATATAATTCATTCAGAAAATTTACCAAAGTACTCTATTTCAAACATGGTATTAGGACAGTAGCTCGATCTAATTGCTACCCAAATCATTTATCATATTTTTGAATCTGCACTCTTTGAAGAATGGGTGACCAAACTGCAATCGTTGCTCCAGGAAATGCCACCAGCATCGACATTCATCATCCTTATTATCTTCACTTCTCTGACTCACCTGAGATAAACCTGGTTACTTCAGTTTTTGATGGCAGAGGTTTCCCAGGGTGGACTATATCCATGCTCATCACTTAACTTGCCAAGAAGAAACTTGATTTCATCAATGGCACATGTGTTTCACAAGATTTGACTACCCATTTGTATGTTTAGTGGATTTGCTGCAACTATATGGTTATTTCTTGGCTGCTCAACTAGTTGACAAAGGATATTGGAGATAGTGTCATCTACTCTAAAATACCCAAAGAATTGGGGACATTTTAGAGCATAGATTTGGCATAGAGAATGGTGCTAAACTATACCATCTATAGAAGGAATTATGAATCATAGTACAAGGCAACACTGATGTTGCTAGTTACTTCACCAGGATCAAATGATTGTGAGATGAGTTGGATTGCCTTACTCTTTTGCTTTGTAGTAGTTGTGTTACTACTTGTTAAGGGAAATCTAAGTTGGCTAAGTCAGTACAGGATCAACTCATTCAATTTCATATGGGTCTCAATGATGTTTATGATCGGGCTTGGGTAACATCATCATGATGAATCAAAGGAAGACTTATGTGAATACTTCCTATTCTAATGAAGCAATGAGTTTCATGGTGACCCCACTGGGTAAATCATATCAGAAGTCTAGAAAGCTCTTTTTCAAGAAGGGATATCCTTCACAACATCATAGATATTTAAATAACAATAAAAAATGGGCTAACTCTATTCAGATGAACAAAGCAAGAAAGAGTATGTACAATCCAAATGTATCATGTAATTACTGTGGCAAAAAGTCCGTGTTCATGAGGATTGATATTGGCTCATTGGGTTTCCTGATGATTTTGTGTTCACAAAACAAAAGAATTTTGAATCAAATAAACCAAAAGGGTTTCTAGTAACTCATAGGGTGAATGGAGTAATTTTAGGGAATGATTTTGAGATGTCACAAAACTCACCGAAAGAGACAAGCATCAGCATACCAGGTAACTTCTTCAACAAGGAACAATATACACAATTTGTGAAACAAGTTGCCAAGAGATGGAGCTGGGATAAGAAGGAACTTCCAGTAATGGGTTCAATGCATCAACAATTGTTGGATCTTGTTTTCCATTCTTAACCAACACCTAGATCATTGATTCAGGTGCTTCAGAACACATGTGTTTCAAATCTAAACACTTTATCTCTTTAAATCCCCTTCATATGCCCATACATATTTCATTGCCTAACTCTTTCCAGATTGTTGTGACACAACATAAAGTTTTCCCATTCTATCTTACATTTACTCAAGAAAATGTGCTTTATGTACCAGATTTCAAGAACAATTTATTGTCTATCCATAAATTATGCAATCAATTTGGTTATGATCTTTTATTCATTCCTAGTTGTTGTGTGTTATAAGACCCTTTAATGAGGAAACTCAAGTTTTTGGTGAAGTGAGGGAAGGTCTATATCTATTGCAACCTAATGGTCATGAGTCTAGGTCTTTGATGAAAACTGTAGTTTCATTCCAAGAAGGAATTAATTCCATGTCTAAGTCAAATCCTATTTCAGTTAATATTATTCCTAATGTAGATCTTTGACATGTAAGGATGGGTAATGCTCCCTATTCAATAATGAAGAAATTTAATTTCTTACATTTTCCTTCCAATCCTGATTTTGTTTGTGATATATGTCCTAAGGAAAGGCAAACCAAATTTCATTTTCCTATCAGTCATGTTCATTCTAATAGAATTTTTGACTTACTACATGTTGACACATGGAGCCCTATAAATCTCCCACCTACAATGGTTTACAATATTTTCTCACGATCGTTGATGACTATATTTGGGATAGTTAGACTTTTCTTATAAGTTGCAAGAGTAATGTTTTTTTCCATCCTGAAAGATTTTTCTTACTATGATTGAAAGAATATTCCAAACACAAGTTAAATACATTAGATCTGATAATGCTATAGAGTCAGGGACATGCAATCAAGAGGCACTCTTTCTTAAATCTCAAGGTATCTTGCATCAGACTTCTTGTGTGGGTACTCCTCAACAGAATGGGGTCGTGGACAAAAAATATGGACATTTTCTAGAGTTTTCCAGAGGCTTGATGTTTCAGTCACATTACCTATTTCCTATTAGGGTAGTGCATCATAACAACCACTCACTTGATCAACAAACATTACTCAAAGGAAAGACTCTTTATGAAATGCTTTTTGGAAATTCTCGTTCATATGAGAACCTTAGAAGTTTTGGATGTTTATGCTATGCCTCCACTTGAGCTCACCATAGAATTAAGTTTGCTCTTAGGACTATAGCTTGTGTTTCTCTAGGCTATCCTCATGGAAAAAGGATTTCAAATTTATGGAACTAGACACCAAAAGAGTCTTTTTCTCAAGATATGTACCATTTCCTGAGCAACATTTCCCTTTTGCCTTTCTTTCTGCGTCTGGTTTTCCTATTTTCTCTACTTTTCCACCAACTCCAGATGATGTCACTCACTCTCAACCCACTCCTACATCAGATTCTACTCAATCTATATCCAGTCCTTCTTTCTCCTCTCTCACATCTTTAATTTCTCCTTCTCATCCTGCTAACAATCCTCATTCTTCTATTTTTTCTCTTCTAGACCCCCTTTCTTCTTTGCCTCTTTCAATTCCCTCAAGGAGGTTTGGCAGACTTAGTTACACACCAAGATATCTGGATGATGATATTTCCCACAATATTATTTTTATTAATTTATGTAACATCCGGCAATTTGAAATAACTATGAAGAGGCATAGAATTGGAAATAGTCATTTTTGGAAGGAATTCAAAAATCTGGAAAATTTGGTTAAGTGTGGGAAAAAGTGAGTTTTTGGCCAACTTTGAACAGTCATAACTCTTTCTCAGGATGAGTTAGGTGTAGTTCCAGTTATGTTTGAAAATCCCTTGGAATGATCTTTCCAACGCCACCGAGTTTGCTCGATTCCGAGTTTGTATGAGTGAGTTATGCCCTTCGAAAGTTGGGCTGTAGGCAGGGCAGTTAACCCAATTTTGTAAGGGTATTTTGGTCTTTTCCCTAGCCATTTATTTTGGTCATATTAAGGTGTTAGATTGATTTTAAATCAGTTTTTCCTTTTTTTTAAAAGAGTGAGAGCAAGGGTTTGTGAGTGAAGAGGAGAAGAAGAGGAGAAGAAGAGGAGAAAGAAAAGAACAAGCAAGGATTTAATCGTGGATATCGTCGGGGGTGATCCCTATTCAGGTATGTGAGATCATAGTGTTGGGTTAGTTCATTCCCCCACATGCCAAATTCATTTTAATTTTTGAGAAAAAATTTGGTTGTGTTTATTGAAGTCTTGTGGTTGTGGTTGATGAGGTTGTGGTTGTGTTGTTGAAGTTCTTGTGGATTTGAGACATGTTTTAGGTTGTGTTTTTTAGTTGAATCTATTGTGCATTAAGGGTTTTTAATGATCCCAAGTGTTTGGGGAAATAACCTTTGAAGTTAAAAGGGTTTAGAGTTGGTAGCGTGAAGGAGAAAAGTCGGGCAACTTGCATGAAACACATCTGCATCGCGGACTTGTTCCCTCTATGAACAAAATCTGCTCCGCGTCGCGGATCGGATGCGGACTTCACTGTTTCAAAAAGTAAATTTCATAATTTTTCTTAAGTTTAGCTGTCCTAAATCATTCCTAAACATCATGAGGTCTTTCCAACCACAAATCATGAATCCTTGAATCCATAATTCAATTCAAGAAAGTTGGGATCAAAGTCAAGTGAAGTCAAGAGTCAAGTCTAGAAGTTAAGAAGCAAGTCTTTAAAGTTTTTCAAGAGTCTTTATTAAACGTTTTAACTTCGTTTTGAGGCTCAAGTTCAAGTTACGCTAAGAGTATAGTGTTGAGTTCATTTTCTCAAAAGTTATTAGGGAACTATGTTTTCCCAAAGAAATTTCTAAATGTTTTTACATTTGAGTAAGAAAGGAACTATTATTCCAAAAGAGCCTTTGGGATAGTTTTCAAGAAAAAGGAACATCGATTCCAAGTGAGCCTTTGGGCTAGATTTTGAGCAATTATCTCAAACTAAAGAAAGATGTGTTTAAAACACTTATGAGCTAAAGTATTTTTGGGAGTAGTATTGAGCACTGAATTGGGGACGCGAGTTCATATTTACTCAACTCTCCATAAGAACCATGTAGCCAAACATGGGAATTAACGGGTCATCCTTTTTAGATGATCATGTAAAATTAAGCTAGTGGATCCACTACGTTAAGTAAGGTCCTATATCACGGCAAGGTATAAGATGGTCCTTGGGCAACGTGAGGTAAAACGTTGTATCATCACTAGGGCTCATAGTGGTGGTAGTCGGTTAAAGAATCTCCCACTAAAGTTATATTACTTTTATATAAGTAAAGTTGAGTTTGTTATTGCTTTAATCATTAACGAACTAAGTTGTTTAGATTGTTTTAAAAGCTTTATATATATTGCATATGTCTTATTGCTTTATATTGAGTTCAGTTATTCATGAGTCGAGCAGAGCCAATGTAAGAGTTCCTTTGTATTCCTTCCAAGCTTAAGTTGTTGTTTAGCTTTCCAGCTCGCATACTCGTACATTCAATGTACTGATGCCAATTGGCCTGCATCTTATGACGATGCAGACACAGGTACCCCAGATCAGCATCCAGCACGCCATTGATCCAGTTGAGCACTCCAGAGTTAGTGTTGAGCCTCCTTGTTTTTCGGAGGACTCTGTTATTTTGTGTTCTTAGTTTTGTTTTGTTAGGATGTTGCGGGGTCTGTCCCAACATCCATCTCAGTATGTTAGAAGCTTCATAGACAGTCAGTCAGTTAGCATTTAGTATCCCATCTTTGTATATATGTAAATATTCTATTTTGAGACACGAGTTGCCTTTTGGCATGTTATGCATCAGTTAAGTTATTTTATAACCTTGCATTGTATTGAGTTATTCTGTTGAGTTAGGTTTCCGTTGAGTTAAGAAAGCCAGGCCAAGGGTTCGCTTGGGGCCAACAAGGTCTCCGGGTGTCGGTCCCGCCCAGGGTGTAGGCTCGGGGCGTGACAATTTAACTAGTTCTTGTTCTATTAATTCTATCAAATCCACTACCTACTCTTTTGGTACTTTGTCACTACCCAATCAACATGCAGGTCTCTCTAATTCTAATGTCATTGAACCCCCCACAGTTTTGCACAGGTTGCTGCCTATCCTGGCTAGATAGCTGTTATGCATGATGAATTCAATGCCCTAGCTCTTAACCATACTTGGGATGTGGTAAACTTCCCACTGGAAAAATAGCTTTACCTTGTAAATGGGTTTACAAGGTAAACCATAAATCAGATGGTTCAATTGCAAGGTTACATGCCAAATTGGTTGTGCGGGGGGATATTCAAAGAGAAAGTACTGATTACTCTAACACATCTCTCCAGTGGTCAAAATGACCACTATCAAACGGGGTTGGGGTGTTCATCAACTGGATGTTAACAATGGTTTTTTGCATGGTGGTCTACAAGAAAAATTTTACACGAAGTTTTCTGGAGGAATGAGTCCTCCTGATCCTTCTATGGTCTGTCTCCTAAATAAGTCTTTATATGGACTTAAACAAGCTTCCCGACAGTGGTATTCCAAGCTTGTATGGGCTTTAACATTCAAAGGTTATTCTAGTTCCCAGTGGTATTCCAAGCTTGTATGGGCTTTAACATTCAAAGGTTATTCCAGTTCCTTGAATGATTATTCATTGTTTTTTCAAGTATACTAAAGACCTTGTTTCTATCATTGTTGTCTATGTGGATGACATATTGCTTACTAGCATAAATTTCAAAGATCACCAATTTTCTCAACAAGGAGTTCAAGGTCAAACATTTAGGGGACATTCATTATTTTTTGGGTCTAGAAATTCTTCGAGAAAAACAGGGCTTCATCATGAATCAAAGGAAATTTTCTTTGGATCTTTTACAAGAATTGACGTTAGTAGTCCTGTTGTGTCTTCCCCTCTTGGCCCTTACTCTAAATTTCATCTAGACAATAGTCCTCTTTTACCTAATCCTACTATATACAGACATTTGGTTGGAAAGCTCAATTATCTTACTCACACCAGACCTGATTTATCATTTATTGTCTTAAAATTAAGCCAACATAAGCAATATCCTACTTAGTCAAATTATTCAGCAGCCATAAGGGTTTTGAGATACCTCCAAATGGACCCGGACAAGGTATTCTTCTCTCTTCAGATTCATCATTTGAGTTGCTTGCCTTCTGAAATGACGACTATGTTGGTTTTCCAGCATCTCATCACTCAATTAGTGATTATTTTATCACTCTTGGTGGTGCACCTGTCTCCTGGAAATAAAAAAAGAAAATATCAATGTCTTTATCTTCTGTTGAGGCAGAATATAGATCAATGTGAAAGGTCACAACTGAGTTCACCTGGTTTGTCTAACTTCTTGTCGATCTATCTGCACTGCCCCCATTTACCTGTGACTGTTCACTTCGATAGCCAGGCGGTGATCCATATAGTCAAAAACCTTGTCTTCCATGAGAGAATGAAGCATGTGGACTTGGATTGCCATTTTGTCTGGCAACAATTCATCTCCGGACTTATTACTCTATCTTTTGTCCCCTTGACATTTTAACTTGATGATTTATTCACTAAACCTCTTTATTGGAGGTCTCGTCGTTTCTTATTGGACAAATTAGGGGTCATTTCATATCCTTTCAATTTTAGAGGGGATATTGATGTATCAAATCAATCAGAAAAGCAGAAAATAGCAGATGATGAAAAAGGAAAAGAAAGGATTTCAGACAAGGAAGATCAATCTTCAACAAAGTCTAGTTACATTGAAAACATCTTTCTTGATGACGTGGGTATATCAGATGCATTGATCAAGATTGAAGAATAAAAATCTAGACCTTCTAATAGAAAGACAGTTGTACAGAAGATAAATTTTGTCACGTGCCAAAAATGTGAAGAATATTATTTGGTTACATTTAGTTAGGAATTAAACAAATAAGAAGATGACAACTATATAGTTATTTTATTTTCGATTTTTATTTCTTAGCGAAATACATGTACAAATAGTGAGCATTGAAGGTAATACAATTCATTCAAAAAATCCAAATTACTCTCTTTCTAACAAGAAGATCGATCTTTATGGCATATGGGCACTAATTTGTGCAAGAAAGTTACCTCACAAGACTAGATCCAAATATTTCAAGATAGTGAATTGAAGGCTTAGTAAAGAAATACTTAGCTTGAAAGATGGATTTGAAATAGGGTCACCTCATGGAGCTTAACAACTATCTCGATGCGAGATTCTATTTTGTTTGTGCAAGGTAGCAGAGCTTTGCAGAGAAGATGGTTTAGCTGGAGATTTCACCGTCTCCGATATCTCTTCATCTTCTTCCTCCGATGACTGATTTAGGGAAGTGTTGATGTCCACACTTCTTGATATTTCATTTTTTAAGACTTTTCTTTTTGTTTTGTTTTATTTCCTTTAGTGGGTTGGGTCTTTTATTAGGGTCAACCTATGTACATATTTGATTTGGAAATTAAAGAGGATCTAAGCCTCAAACCTTTGGTTTTTTTTTTAAAAAAAGATTACTTTCCCCTTTTATAATACTAAAAGGGAATCTAAAAGAAAAAAAAGATATGAAAATGGTTCTTCAAAAATAATATTTTATTAGAAAAATAATATGCTTAAAGAAACAATAGGTTTATTAGGAAAAAAATATTTTGGTCTAAAAAGTAACAATAGGGACTTTTTTTGGTTCAAAGTATCAACGATAGAGATATTTTAGGATCAAACTAGTAACGAAGAGCATTTTTATTCAATTTGATATAGTTTAAGGACATCTTTTACACTTCTCCGTAAATAATTCAATATAAAGAGAAAAAAAATCTTCCTAATCAATGAGGGACACTATAGTTTGTTCATGGATACAAATATTACACGAAATGTTATGGTAGTGCAAGATCAACCATGAGCAATGAAATTGTATCTTGAATCCAAATTTTGGTGATTACTATGCATCTATAAAAGAGATTATATCAGGGGCGGAGCTAATGTGTCTCCAGGATGTCCAAATGGACACATTGTGTTAGAAAATTATACTATATAAAGGTAAAGTTGTACGTTTTATTGGTATATATAATATTTTGAACACCTTTAAAAATAAAGAAAACTCATAGCGCAATTGCTAGAGTACATTGTATATAATAGCAAACTATTAATTCAAATTAAATGCTATAAATATAGTTTGATTTAATTGTACCCCATAGCAAACTATTGCTATTTAACCTCTCTCCTGGTGAATCTCGCTCGCCACTCTCGTTCTCTCCCTCGCCTCTCTCGTTTTTTATACAAACGCAAGTGTATAAAGTGCGTTTGTGTTTGTATAAAGCGAGAGAAAATTGTATAAATACATATATTTTCGTTCCCCTCTCTCCCCTCTCTCAGATCTCGCTCTCCACTCTCCCAAATCTCGCTCTCTCACTCGCCTCTCTCAGTTTATACAAAAACCGCAAATTGTATAAAATGCGTTTGTGTTTGTATAAAGCGAGAGAAAATTGTATATATACATATATTTTCGTTCCCCTCTCCTAGATCTCGCTCGCTACTCTCCCAGATCTCGCTCGCTACTCTCCCAGATCTCGCTCGCTACTCTCCCAGATTTCGCTCTCTCACTTCCCTCTCTCACTTTATACAAAAACGCAAATGTATAAAATGCGTGAAAATTGTATATATACATATATTTTCGTTCTCCTCTCTCCCCTCTCCCAGATCTCACTCGCCACTCTCCCAGATCTTGCTCGCTCACTCGCCTCTCTCACTTTATACAATTGATCTTTTTGTATATGTATACCAAAGCAGATTATACAACTGCTTTCTTTTGTATATGTATAGCGAAATATACATATTTATGTTTGCTATAGAGTGCAATTATGCAAAGTTTGCTATAGTATACAAATATGAATTTTGTGTTTGCTATATGTGAAAGTTGCTCTTTTAATTATTGTGGTCTTCTTGAAATTAACAATTAAATTAAAAAAGCGCACATAAATGTGTAATAGCTTGGTGGCAAATGGTTGTAAATTCGTACAAGATGTCCTCTCAAGTTTGAATCCCTTCTGGTACTTTTTTGTATTTCCTTATTTTTACTTTAAATTAAGCTTTTGAGTTCTTTTTTAAAAAATGTTAATTAAAAATAGTGTAAATGTGATGTTCTTTCCTTTTATGATTAGGTCCGATAAGTAATAATGATTTTTTAAAAAAAACTGAATTCTTTCCTAAAATTTTAATACATTTTCCTTGTGATATAAGGCTTTCTTCCTACATAAATAGGAGACTCATTAACCCAAATCATAAAAATATTATTGAGAATAAGAATCTCGATAATTCTCTCTCTATTTTTTCTTCTCTTTCTCTTCTTTTTAAACAAAAATTGCCAAGTTAAAATTTTAGTTTGAAAGAAAGTATTTCTTACTACTTCTAATGAGTCTTTTATAAAAACATTTTAGGATATGAAACATCGTCAAGTACAATTGTAATGATATATTTAAATTATGCTTTCAATAGTATTCTATTTCATCTTTACGTTAGTCATGAATTATATATGTCATGATCCAAATTCCCAAGTCATGTTAATACTATAATCCACTAGTAGGTAAGTTGACCCGTACCCCGAACGACAAGTAATGAGTACAATAGTAGAACTAAATAGAAATAACACCAACAATGAGAAAGAGACAGAAGTGAAACAAACCAAAAACTATATACAATAAAAACCCTCCTAGAACTTGGAAGTCACGAGTGCAAAGTTGTCAATATGAACAAATACAAGTCACAAAAGTGGACTACAACAAGCCGTCTTAAAGGCAAAAGACTAGCTAACACATATATGGAAGGAGACAACCTGATCTAGGACGCCAAGTACTCACCATCGTGTCTGATATCCCAACTGCAAAAGATGGAACGAATGATCACCGCTGGTAGCTGGTACTAGGACGTGCATCACGAAAAAGGTGCTGAGTGTAGCATGAGTACCAAAACAAATGTACTTAGTAGGCATCACAGATCGACTGAGCAAGGAAGGTAAAAGCACTTTGAAAAAATAGAATCTAGACACATACAAATGTCAAAGCGGGTAGGAAAAAAAGCACACAAGCATACCAAAAGAAATCTACGTACATCTAAACTAAACCTAAGTGGACCCCTTAAGCCTAGAAGGTACACTCGTGCATATGTTTAAATAAAACCCAAATAAATCCCCATAAGGCCGACAGGTACATAAAATAACTAAGTCTACCAAGAAAATGAGTACCACAAACCAAAATTTTGGCTCCTATCCCAAGTTACCATCAAGTCTAGTCAACTCGTAGCCCAAATAGCAAGTGTGAGAATCAATCTAAGCTACCCAGCTAACCAGTCCACTCTCAGTCCATCTAGCAAGAGTCATCCAGTAGTGGGTCGACTCCGAAAAGAATCTCGCGCACCACGGTGGATCAACGTCCACTAAAAAGAATCACAAACAGCTCCAAGCATAAACTACTCTGATCCCAAAAAAGTACCAGAACCTCTTGTAACGCATCAGAGCCGCAGAAATATAGAGAAATGTTAGAAAGTCTAACAAGATGCACAAATGCCTAGACTAAGGCTCATATTATCAAACCCAAGTCTGCTATTCCAGTCTACAAGGATCTACCCATCTGTAATGACGTCGGAGACATAATAAAGTTACAAGGCTTGAGAGTCTAAGGCAATACTAGTCTATCCTAGACTAAGACCAGACATGCTTCAGAAAATAAGTAATAACACAAGTAATTCACAACATCATGCAACAACACACATACAACCCCAACTAGCATGTACTACCCTCAAAACACTAACGATCAACCTTAAAACATGGTTTCTAAGAAGAAAAGCATGAATAACTAGGTATCCGCCCCCAATTCACATTAATCATTATGATTTCACACATTCAAGATCAATCTAATCAGGAAGGAAGTTGTAGCCCACCTATAGGTCGACCGTGCGCACTCTAAATCACAAGGCCGGAGTTTTTCCTCTCTGAATGAACTCTGAATGCTAACATGTGTCATGACCCAGGGGTACCCCTAGATGTAACAAGGCATATAGAACCTCGAAGGACTCCATACAAGACACTTAGCATATCATAACATAAAGTACTAGAATAATAAAAAGTAAAACAACATTTAAGTCCAAAAGGAGTTTTTATAGAAAAGCGAAAGTCTAACTCATGTCTCAACATAGCCATCTATTACAATAGAATGAAAGTGGGCCTAGCCCATACATCATGTTCAAAAAGGAAATACGAAAGTGAAACTATAATAAGAAAAGTCCGCCCTCGAAGCATGAGGACTCACCAAGCTTGAAAAGACTCAAAGTCAAATCTGTAGCCACTAGAATGGAAACCCTGCCTATCGGACCCTACTTTTGGGAAAAATATAGGGAAGAGTATGCGTTAGTACAAAAATGCACTAAGTATGATAGTTATGCATAAAAAAATTTAAAACATGCTAAGAAGGACATTTTATTTCATGACATGTAATTTGACCAATAAAACATGATATAAGAGGTTAGAAAACATAAGTCAAACCATCATGGTCAATGCAAGTTAAATCATCCTTAAGCATGTGGTGGACATATATAAGATACTTCTTTAAGTAACCTTAGTTCATTAATCATCTTATTGTGGGAAAATTAGCCTTAACCGACATAGAAACCATGTGAGATAAAACATGATCACCTGGTGTCTCCCACACCAAAAAAGGGTTGTTCTACTTACCTAAGGTAGAACCATGAACATCTAGCTTAAGTGGATCCACTAGCTAATCAACTTATGAGGGCACATAGTTTAAGGGATAAGGAGATTGTTACTAGAAACCCGACCTCTACTAACGAGAGAGCTTCCATATCATGAAACTTCTTCTAGAAACGCGGCCTCTACTAACGGGAGAGAGCCCATCTCAATGTCAATATCCACTCGGTGCTAAGCATAATTCCCATGGAATAGTATTTTCTTACTTATTCTCATTATCCATGGAAAGTCATGTCATATTGCCAATCCAAGCTAGTTCATTAAGACAACCTTTATTTGTTGGTTCAATTAGGTGAGAATAGCCTTTCAACCTAAGAATCCTTTCTATTTGAGAAAAACTTTTACATCATGGTTGTAAGTGTTTTATGATGATAACCTTTCAACAACACAACAACAACAACATTGTCACTTTACTCTCAAAGCACCCTCAAAGCATTCACATAGGTTTCATAAGATCATGCATAAACTAATCCTTTGCCCTTTCAAAGTTCAAAGCTACTTTCATTCACCAAATCTAGAATTCTAACATTTGGTAGGGATTTTATCATAAATTCATGTAATTCTATTACATCATGTTTTAGATCATAAAACTCTTCTTTCATAATCAACAACCCAACTCTATGAGATCACAATTTGGAAAACATGGGGGTTTGCATGGGTTCATAGGGGAAACATCATAAAAGCATTGTAAATAGTCAATTCATGAATATTTAGACATAATTAAACCATTAAGATCAATAATCAAAAGAATCCATGATGTTTGAAGAAAACCCTAGCTAATTGGGGAATTATACTATTTGAAATAAAGGAATTTGGGGACTCCATTGGTGGAAGGAACCCATGGATGAAATCTACCATACCTCAAGTCCAATTGTCTATCTTCAATGGAGAATTTGTATCCTTAGCTTCAAACCCTAGTTGAATCTTCTTCTTCTTCTAGTTCTAGGAAGAATGAATTAAGTGGGGGTGAATTTAAGGGTAAAAAAACTTATATATAGGGTTCTAAATATAAGCAAAACGACATAATATAGGAACTAATTAATCAGGAAAAGACCCAATCACCCCTAAATTAAATTGTCAGCTGCCACCAACCTGCCAATCGACGGACCCAGTCGACGGACCGTGGATGGACCTACGGTCCGTCCTGGTGAACCATGGTTGGTGGTCAGAGACTTTTGTCCTGCCCTACGGTGCTCGGACCACTGGGAGTGGACTGACCTACGGTCCATAGGTCCTGCTGTGGTCCATGCCTGGACAACTTCTGAGTGACCCACACACGGACCCCAGTCGACGGACCATGGTCTGACCCACGGACTGTCCTGGTGGACCGTCAATCCTAGTCAGAAAGTTGAATTTCGAAGGCTTCAACCACGGACCACACCTACGGTCCGTGGTCCACTCCACGAGCCATGGGTGTCCGGCGTGGTTTGGCTACTACAGCACCTGAAAAGCTGCTATATGTCCCTTTTTTGGATATGGGGTGTCACAATATCCCCCCATTAGGATCATTCGTCCTCGAATGAGATTTAAAATAGTTCTAAAAGAGTAGAAGAGGAACAAACAACCCAACTTAGCAACGTAATGCATGCAACCAAGGAGAAATTGTAGACTCTGAGCTAGGACGTTCTCAAAACATCACATAGGGGTGAATCTAACTCAACATCCCATCATGCATGCAATGCACATAAATAAGGAGGAAACAACAACTCTAAACTCATCATACTCAAATGCATCAAAAGAAAGTAGGAACTACATCTAGCAACCCAATATGCATGAAATTTTCAGATTTCTCATATTCAAGGAGGAACTACCTTCTCTAAGCTAAAAGCATGCTCAACACAATATCTTGAAGCCTTCATATAATTCATTTACAAAAAGCGTAGCTAATGCATGTTCAACAATCATCTCATGAAGTCTATAGGCAACTCAAACTCAATGCACAACAACATGAAGAAACTAAACCATACAAGTCATTTCTTTTAAAACCTAAGTTTTTTCATGAACATGCATAATCATAAGGAAATCATGGAAACACAATAAATCACACATGACTCCCAACACATAAAACAACCCAAAAGGAACTCATTACCTCAAGCTAGAGTAGGAGTAGAAGGAAAAAGATTAGGATACCGGGACTTCTTATCGGCTTCGGCATCCCAAGTAGCACCCTCAATTAAGTGATTCCTCCATAACACCTTCACGAAGGCAACTTACTTGTTTCTCAACATTTTGACTTGCCGGTCTAAGATCTCAACCGGTACCTCTTCATAAGCAAGATTCTCTTTAACCTCTAAACCCTCTAAGAAAACTATGTATGTTGGATCCCCAACACATTTCTTCAACATTAAGACATGGAAAACCGAATGCACCAATGCCAACTCATTTGGAAAATCTAGCTCATATGCCACCTTGCCGACACACCTCAAAATCTCATATGGGACTACAAAACAGGGACTAAGCTTCCCTTTCTTCCCAAACCTCATAACACCCTTCATGGGTGAGATTTTCAAATAAACCCAATCATAAACATCGAATTCAAGATCCCTCATTCTAACATCGGTATAGGACTTTTGTCGACTTTAGGCAATCCTCAACCTCTTTCTAATAAGTCGAATCTTCTATATGGCCTCATGCACCAATTCCGAACATATGAGAGAAATTTCACCCACCTCAAACCATCCTATAGAAGATCTAAACCTCCTACCACAGAGAGCCTCAAAAAGGGCCATGTCGATACTTGAGTGATAACTGTTATTATACGCAAACTCAATTAACGTCAAATGGTCATCCCAATTACCCTTTAAATTTATCACACACGCCCTCAACATGTCTTTCAAAGTTTGAATGGTACGCTCCGCTCACCTATCGGTTTGGGGGTGAAAGGTTGTGCTAAGTAACACCATACAAGCAATGTCTGCAAATCTTAAGGGAAAATACTACGACTGGAAGCTCGAGGTCATAAGTTGGATAGTTCTTCTCATGTACCATAAGTTTTATAGAAGCATAAACTATAACCTTACCTCGTTGCATCAACACACAACCTAGGCCGACCCTGGATGCATCACGATAAATATCATAACCGTCTGAACCCTTTGGTAGAGTCAAAACAAGAGTTGTAGTCAACCTAGTTTTTAGTTCTACGAAGCTCCTTTCACACTCATCTGACCACTGAAACTTGACCTTTTTCTTAGTCAACTTAGTCAATGGAGAAGCTATAGATGAAAATCCTTCCACAAACCTCTTATGAAACTTTTGATATATGTAGGAGAGGTAGGTCTGGGCCATTGTTTCATTGCTTCTATTTTCTAAGAATCCACTCAGATCCCTTCACTAGACACAATATGCCCAAGGAAAGCAACAGATGGCAACCAAAACCCACATTTGCTAAACTTAGCAAATAAATGATGATCTTTGAAAGTTTTCAGAACAACCCTCAAATGAGTCGCATGTTCTTCCTCATTCCTAGAGTAAATGAGGATGTCATCAATAAAGACGGTAACAAATAAGTCCAAATACTGCTTGAACACCCTGTTCATCAAATCCATGAAACATGCATGAGCATTAATTAGTCCAAATGACATAACTATAAATTTATAATGACCATACCGAGTTCTGAAGGTTGTTTTTGAAATGTCACTTGTCTCTGACTCTGAGCTGATGATAACCAAATATGAAGTCTATCTTCGAGAAATGACTAGCACCCTGAAGTTGGTCAAACAAGTCATCAATCCTGGGGATATGGTACTTATTCTTGATTATGACTTTGTTCAACTGCCAATAGTCAATGCACATCCTAAGAGAACCATTTTTTTTTCACGAACAACATTGGTGCACCCCATGGGGAAATATTGGGTCTAATAAAGCCCTTATCTAGAAGGTTTTTCAACTGCTCTTTCAATCCTTTAAGCTCAGTTGGAGCCATTCTGTAAGGAGGAATATAAATAGGATGGGTATCTGGAAGGAGATCAATTCTAAAGTTGATTTCCCTTTCAGGAGGAACTCTGGGAAGATCTTCTGGAAACACTTCTGGAAACTCATTTACTACTGGAACTGACTCAAAAGTTGGGGTTTTGGAGCTTGAATCCTTAACCCGAACTAGATGATAGAGACAACCCTTAGAGATCATCTTTATGGCCTTAAGGTAAGAAATGAATCGACCCATAGGCACTGAGATACTACTCTTCCATTCAAGATTGGTTCGTTTGAAACTAAAAATGAACGATCCTAGTTCTACAATTGACTGAGGAATAATAGGAATGTAACCAATCCATGCCTAGAATGATATCAAAATCTACCATTTCTAACTCTACAAGATCTGCTGAGGTGACTTTCTGCGAGACTACAACAGGGTAATTTTTTATACTCATTTAGCTATAACTGGTTCACCGACTGGAGTAGAGACTGAGAAAGGTTCGGAGAGAGTTTCTGGACTGACACTGAAGTTTACTGCTATATAGGGAGTTACAAAGGAAAGAGTATCCCCTAGATCTAATAAGGCATAAATATCTAAGTTAAAGACTTGCAACGTACCAGTGACCACATCAGGAGAATCTTCCTGATCTTGGCGAGCCTGAATAGCATACAACCTGTTTTGGTGTTGTTCACCACCTGTACCAAATGAGTTACCTTACTGAGTCGGGCGATCTGCTGGTGCTTCTGAAGTTGTAAACGGATCCCTACCATTATTGCCTTATTGACCCTGTTTAAAAGAAGGACAATCTCTCAACCTATGACCAGACTGACCATACCCAAAACATCCATCTTTTCTTGCAAGACACTCGCCCAGATGGTTCTTACCATACTTTAGACAAGTTGGGTAGGTCCTAGTAACGAAAACACTTCCCTAGGACTTCGAGCCTGATGCTCTACCTTTCTGATACTGTCAAAACCTGGAGGATGGAACACTAGCTGATGAAGGTGCTAGAGCTGAAGATTTCTGTTGGAACTGAGAGCGATTTCCATTATCCGATTTATGTTGAGAATACTCATAGTTGTCTGTCCTAGCCTTCTTATTATCCTTAGCATGTTCCATAAGCTTATCTCCCTCAACCTGCTAAGCATGCGTCATGATCCAAGAGATGTTCATACCTTGTAGCAACATAGCATTCCTGCACTCTGTTTTCACTAAGTCGGATAGCCCATACAGAAACTTGTTCATTTGTGCCCTTGGATCAACAACCATGTGAGGAGCATACCTGGAGAGTTGGGTGAACTTGAGTTCATACTCTTGGACTAACATTCTACCTTGCCTCAAATTCATGAACACCTGAGATTTTGCCTCCCTCAACTCTCTTGGGAAGAACTTATCCAGAAAAGTCTCACTAAAACACTCCCAAGTGATAGGAACTGCATCCATACCCCTGTTTCTTTCCATTGAGTAAATCAGATGTGAGATACATCATTAAGCTGGTAGGATGCCAACTCTACCCTATCATTACAGTCACTTGCATCACTCCAAAGATTTTCTTGACCTCATCAATAAAGTTCTAGGGATCCTCACCAACTTGCGACCCTAGAAACTCAGGTGAATTCATCCTAACAAAATCCCAAACACTAGCTGCAGCTGACCCAATATTAGTGTTAGTAGAAACTGGGCCTGCTGATTATTCTGGTTGATCATACTCTAAGCCAAAAGTTGAATGGCATTTCGAAACTCTGCATTCGAAACTTGCTAATCTAGGACTAGAGGAGCTGCGTTAGCGTTGCGTGCATTAGCATTCCGTGGGTAAGCTCTACAAAGAGGCATGATTTGAAACGCATAATGATGGATTATAAAGGATATCATACCACACCCGCGCACCATAAGAATAGCAAGAAAGTGAAGTTTTTTCTAAAACACTTTGTAGCTTCCCTCTCATTAAATGTGGTGCACTTTACACACATGAAAGAGACTCTAATTAGTGCAGCTTTCAGACATCCTAGGACTCTTGAACCTAATGCTCTAATACCAAGTTTGTCACACCCCGAAGCTACCCCCAGGACATGGACACGGAACCTAGGATCACGAGTGACCCCAAGCTAACCTTACTAGAATATCATAAGCATACTAAAATAAACTGAAATAAGAAATACTGTGCGGAAGCTTAAAACATGAGATCAATTGAAAGTGATAGGGAATACTCATGAAAAATCTGAATAAGTATAACGGAGTTTAATGACAACTGAAAGATAAAACTGAATCTAAAACTGAATCTAAACTATGTTTGAATAAAAGCCTCTAACTGACTAGAGATGCTGGGACATGCCCCAACTAAATCTTGCAGCAACTAAAACTAAAGACTAAAAGTAGAAAGATAATCACGGCAATCGTCCTCGAAGAATGAGGACTCACCACTGATAGTGTTGAACTAGAGATTGAGAATCGATCTATGCATGATCTGAATGTTGATGACCTGAACCTACATCACGAGATGATGTAGCGCAGAGTATGCATCAGTACTTGAAAGGTACTGCGCATGCGGGATAGAATAAAGCTAAATAAAACATATAACTGAACAAACGATAAAGCAATGATATAATCTGAAAATGATAAATATGCTAAATATGTTGAATATGAACTGACTGAATATAGTGACCAAGTTTATAACATACTGGAGCTGAATACTAAATTGTAACTGATAACCTGGTCAATACACTAGAATCTATCTGTGGGAGCTACTAATAATCGACATAAAACCACATGAGCTAAATGTGGAGTTCGATGTATACACCCCATCAAGAGGACCCAATATAACTTGCCAAGGGTATAGAGGCATGACTGGGGTGATCACTAAGTATAATGCCCACAAAGGGGACTTAACTACAGGGCACGTAGTTTTGGGGCTATGAGGGTGACTGACCCTTAGTCCACTCGGTATTAAGCCTACTCCAACTGATTATGTAATTAACACATTATGACTGAATTTTTGTAATACCGAATAGCTCAAAATACTGATATGCTTACTGAAAATGCAACATTAATATATTGATAATAGAACATTCTTAACTGAGGCATGTATATCTGAATAATCTGACCTAGCAAGTATAATTTATGAACTAAATGAATCTATACAACTAGGGTTCTGAGTCTCAAGCAAGAATCTACACAAACACAATACTAAGACATGATAATCTGATTAGGAACGTTAAAATAACTAAATCATAGTAATCTGCTGAAATTCTAGAAATCCTTGGTGTTGATAATATGGAGGGAATCAAGAATCTAACTGAATTCTAAGAACCTAATGGGTGAAAGGAACCCACAAGTGAAATCCCACATACCCGGTGATGAATTTCACGGAAAAATCTTTCGATTTTGGGGTTGGAACTGACGAAACCCTGTTGCATTCTTGGACTAGGCTGCTCAACTTTTCCTCTTATTTGGCTCTAAGATCGATGAATTTTTGGTGAATGATTGATCAAGTTAGGTTCTAATTTAGTTTCTAGGCTAAAACTGACCAAACCTACGTAGTTTAGGGGTCCAACGCATAAGGAAAAAACCAAACGATTCATGACTTAAAAGATGTCAGGGCCAACCGACGGTCCGTGGACTGACCCACGGTCCGTCCTGGTCAACCACCATTTGGCTTCAGAGACTAGGTTCTGGGGTCTCGATCCACGGGCCAGGACCATGTCCCGTGGTCTGACCTACGGTCTGTGGGTCGACCCTTAGATAATTTTCTAGATTTTTCTGGGGAGGGGTTGCAGGTGGCCTTCCATGGACCCCCACCTATGGTCCGTGGGTGGAAACCATGGGTTGCACCTACAACTTCTGGAAATCTGCTGGTTGGTTTGGTTTCGGATATGGGGTGTTACATAATTCATCTTGTACTGAGAGTTATAGTCGTTTGAAGTTGATCCAAACTTAGAAGAACTCAGGAATGACTTGAATTAATTATATTTAGTTCTTCTTGGAACTCAAGGTGCTACATCTAGTGACCTCAACACTCAAGAAATTTTAAATTCCTCGATAAAATCATACTCACAACGAAGGATGGTTCGAGTCTTAGCTCAAAAAATTTCTGGGGTGTTACAATATCACCTTCAGCATAATACATAACCCCTTGTTTTTTCTAGCAATCAAATGAGAAATTATAATTTTCTGCTTTAATCTGTCACAAAATGTTGTGCTCCACATCTTCTCTTACTACTATCATATTCCTCCACATATGTGATGCACCCCATCCTACGGCTATAATTGAGTAGAACTTCTTGCAATACTTATTCCACAAAGATTAAGTGGTTGTTCTAAAATTTTACCAAAGCTTAGCAAAGAGTGCTTTGGATACATCATGTAATGATCTGAGTCCCAGTCCCCCTTCTTCTTTTGGATAACACATACTATTCCCAGACACCCAGTTTATTCTTTGAAATAGTGGCATCACACCAGAAGAACTTAGCAAAAAGCTTATGAAGTTGATCTAAAACTCATACTAGGGAGTTCATCGCCGAAAGCAAATACATAGGCATAGATCGTAGGACATGTGCTATTAAATATGTACCTTACACAATAAGACATGAGTCTATTTTGCGACAAATTCATCCTTTTAAGCATTTGCTAATATAATCGTTCATTTCAAAATTAAGACACAACAATCATAATGTCATAAAACACAAAAATTGATTACAATGCTTCATATCACAAAATATCTCTAAAACACCGTCGATGGAGTTATTGTTGACCATTTGTTCATATTAACTTTAAAATCAAGGAATATAATAACAAATATTTATTATACTTCAACTCGTATGTATTAGGAAATAATTTTTAAAAAAATTTATTAGAAACATTTTTAATCATTATTTGAAAAAAAAATAATGNAACACCGTCGATGGAGTTATTGTTGACCATTTGTTCATATTAACTTTAAAATCAAGGAATATAATAACAAATATTTATTATACTTCAACTCGTATGTATTAGGAAATAATTTTTTAAAAATTTTATTAGAAACATTTTTAATCATTATTTGAAAAAAAAATTGACAAGGTCATATGATAGTTATGTATATATATATGACATCTATTATCAGTTAAAAGTATACAAGGTAATTCTATTTAAATTGATAAAAAGATATTACGAAGAAAAAAGATTACTTTCTACTTTTGGTTAAAGGGATTTTAAAAGAAAAGTATATATGAAAAATGTTCTACAAAAATAATATTTTTTGGAAAAATACGGTATTAAATAGTCTAGGGAGGTAATAGGTCCTCATGAAAGTTTAGTATCGCAACAGCAAATTCGACCAAAGTTGAGGTATTTTTCACACCCTTATCCCAACTATTAACGAATGACATTTTTATTCAATTTCACATAGTTTATTAAAGACATGTTTTTACTCTTTTCCATAAATAATTCACTATAAAGAGAAAAAAAAATCTTCCTAGCCAATGAGGGGCACTATATTTTGTTTATGGATACAAATTTTACACAAAATGTGATGGTAGTGCATGATCAATAATGAGCAATGAAATTTGTATCTCAAATTCAAATTTTGGTGATTACTATGCATATATAAAAGAGATTATACAAGTGAAATATTGTGAAGCACCATTAAAGCAAAATGTATATATGAATGATTTGATCTAACTATGGATGTTGGTGTTAAAGTCATAATCAGTACAAATTAATTAATATTAACCATCATCGTCGATATAAAATATATGAAACTTTAATTATTATGCTGCAAGCAATTGAAGTGTGTTATGTGCCTATCAAGAAAAAGGACAAGGATGATTGGGCAACTGTTTTCACAACCCAAAAATCAAGTGTGATGCCACGGTTCTTATCCCACCAAGACAAGTCAACCTGAATAACCCTCTACAAGGAACTAAGAAAACATTACGCGGAATCCATAAATATAAACATATAACCTTCTCCAAAACTTGGTGTCACAAGAACAAGCGATTAGATAATAATACATATTCGATGAAAGAACAAGTATGAATGTCTTTGGTTCTAGAATAGAATAATGAAATAATATAAGGGTTTGTGACGTCTGCCGGAGAAACTAGTAGGTACCTCACGTACTACTAAGAGTAAGCCTCAAATACTGATGCAAAAGGATGATCAGGTAGTATTGGGTCCGTAACATATACAAGTGTAGAAAAGCAAGGGAGTGACTACCAAAATAACATCGGTACTTAGCAAGTATCCCTAGCTGACCCTCAACAAAGTGGTGGCGAACACCCTAAACCCTAACACACCATCCGAACCTCTGAATACTACAATTTGCACAGATATAAAAAAAAACTCATCCTAGACATTGCAATAGTATCAAAGAATATAACACAATAGAAGTAACTCAGCAGATAAGCAACACCATCTAACTTCCAACAATATCAATTCAACTTCCTTGATTTACTAGTCACGATAATAACAAACTCACTCATAGACATCAATCATTGATAATGGCTGGGTGCAGTTCGATGCAAATGTCATAGAAAATGATGCATGTCTATTCTATCGATACACACCGCTGCTCAGCGGCTAGTCGGGACCATGAAGGACATACAATTCATGCACTTCAGATCGTATCTCTGATCATGTCAAATCATATCACATGATACCTCAAATCATATCACATCCTCTTTGTCATTCTATTTTTCATCAATTCCATATTGTATCAGCTCATATAAGAGTCTCAGCACCAATGTAAATAACAAGTTCATACGCATAATGATAGGATGACAAGTTTCACATCAATAACCAACCATACCAATCATGGCATATCATCAATAAAGGATCATAATAGTCATTCAAGGCCACTCATGGGCATAATACACAGTGATAGCACTACATAAAAATAATTATTAGCGGCAATTAATTCTTAATTGCCGCTAAATATGAATTTTTATCGGCAATTAGCACTATTTGTATATGTCCCTAAAGCCTTTAGCGACATTGATTCTAGTGGCACTTAACTAATACCGGTAAAGACTTTAACACTCTTTATTAATGTCTATATTTATTGCTGCTAAAATTTATTTTTGTTGTAGTGTAGCTCAATCAGTGCAATTAACCCCACATACTTGACATTAGTGTTTGGGTAGTACTCGCTACATTGTCCAAACATACATCCTCACCATTCATCATTACTCCCAATCACAAAAATAATGCACAGAAAGGCCAACACACTTCGTAAAAGAGTCAAAGAGGTTCACTTACCTTAAAGTGAAGAAATCAAATCGGGGCTTGAGCTTAGCCTTTACGCTGAGCCTCAGAATTCGCACAATCTAATCAAATATAGAATCCTCAAAAGAAAAATATGAAGAACGATACCTAAAATATTATTTTCTGAAAACCAAGTACAAAATGATCCAATAGGTCAAATCCTAACTCTAAGGACAAATCTAAAATTTTTATTGGAAAAAAATGTTACCCAAAAATTTAGGAACTCACACGCAAAATTGCATTGAAAAACGGGTTATCAATCATCCCCAAAATACTAAAACACAAGATCAAAGTTCATGCTAAAAATCCTCAATACCCGAGTTCAAAATTCTGACTTAAATCTGAAATACTTCTTGAAAAATATCTTACACATGCTTAGAGAAGTTCAAATATGAAATCTCATTGAAAATGGAGTTAAAATCGACCTCGAAATCCTCAATTTATCCAACTTTAACTTTACAAGGAAAACCTCAAATTTTCAAGCATATACACGCTTCATATGATGAAAATAATTGATAGATCAATAAGTTTATATTGAATTCAATTTACCCATAAGGATCCTAAATATAATTTTTTATGAAAAATTGAGTGCAAACTGATAAAACCTCATTTCCCCCCAAGAATCTCACGGATAAGGAAATAAAATTAGATGAATAAATCATGAGAGAATGCCAAAATGAGGATTGGATACTAACCCCTAAATTAAATTGAGAAGAACTCCACAAGAATCACTCCATTCTGAGCTCTAGAACTCCCAATATACTCAAAATACCAAATAAACACAGTTTGAAATCTTAAATATCCGTCCATCAGAATTTATGAAAACCAACAACTTTAATTTCAATAAAAAAGGTTGTGACTTCCTCATGCGATAGCAAAATGTCCCGATTATTTTTTCTATGTCTTAAATAATGATACGGATCTACTCTCGCTTGCCTTGTCAAATATTATTTTTGCTCGATAAACCAAATATGTTACTAGCTTGGAAATGATATTTCAGACTCAAAGAAATCATCAAAACACCTAAACAAAGTCACCTTAACCCAATGTTGACCAAAGTCAACTTTAACTTGATAAATTTCCAAATAAGGACATGAAACTCATCCAAAAGTTTTGGGAACTAAATCAAACCTTCAACTAAACTAAATACCATCTTTCGTACCTAGTGGATTCATCAAAACTCGAAAATGACATTTTTAGCATCAAACATTGATGACTAAAGTTAAACTTTAGCCTTAATTATTCCTGCATCTCATCTAATGACTCTAAATCAAACCAAAAACATTGGGATCCAAACCAATAATACAGCTAGGCCAAAAACCACATTCCAGAGCTAACGAAATTGTCGGAATTCCATTATGAGTTTGTTATCACCAAATGTTGACTTTGGTCAACTATTTTATGCTTTCAACTTTCAAAACACAAAATTCTTTCAAAACTCATCTAAATACCTCATGACCTGAGTGAATAGTCCTACTAATACCAAAAGCCACGTTTCAGAGCTAATGAAACTAACGAAATTTCATTTCGATACTTAGAACTCCAAATGTTGACTAAATTCAACCATTTCAACTTTATATCAAAATATCTTCATAACAGAGAGAGTTGGGAAATTTCTGTATATTGCTCAAGACGTGTTGATCACTTCTATACAGTACATGCGTATATACACAAGTATAAACTGACTTAAGCTTAACTAACTAATGGAAAGAATCTTCTTACAGAATAACAGAATTAATATCTAGCCACTAACTATATGACATCTATACAAACTGTAACCACTTAGACAGCTCAGCTCATCAGCCACTTTCTTACATATGCTCAATACCCCCCTTCAAGCTAGGTGGTATGAAGATGTTCTTCATTCCTAGCTTGGATACTAAGTGATCATGTGTCAGCTTGCTCAGGCATTTGGTAAGTATGTCTGCAGGTTGTTCAACAGAAGACAAATGCAGAGTATGTACAAGCCCACTTTGTATCTTCTCTTTAATGAAATGGCAATCTATGTCAATGTGTTTTGCTCTCTCATGGAACACAGGGTTTGCTGTTATTTGTAAAGCAGCCTTGCTGTCACAATGCAGTCTCACTGGCAAATTCATTTCAACACCTAATTCTCTGAACAATCTAATTAACCAAACAACTTCAGCTATTGTAGATGCCAAGCTTCTATACTCAGCCTCTGCTGAGCTTCTAGACACAGTAGGTTGTTTCTTGGACTTCCAAGAGATTAATTTACCAAACATAATTATGTACCCAATGATGAATCTTCTGTTGTTGATACATGACCCACAATCAGCATCACAAAAACCTTGAAGAATGTTGGTTTGTTTAGCATACAACAAGACACCAAAACCAGGTGCTTGTTTTACATATCTTACTACTCGAAGAGCTGCCTCCATGTGTGATGACTTAGGAGCATGCATAAACTGACTAAGACTTTGTACAACAAAGGCAATATCAGGCCTGGTAATTGTAAGGTACAGTAGTCTTCCAACAAGTCTTTGATAACCACCTAGATCCAGCAGAGCATGGCCATTATTAAGCTTGAAATGATAATCAAAATCTGAGGTGGTTAGTT
The DNA here is from genome assembly GCF_019186545.1 of Solanum stenotomum. NCBI lineage: Eukaryota > Viridiplantae > Streptophyta > Magnoliopsida > Solanales > Solanaceae > Solanum > Solanum stenotomum. Next base: position 45,051,774 of record NC_064284.1, read on the forward strand.
TCTGGTTGACCTCTACTTGTGTAGCACATGGTTTTGATCCACTCATTCTGGAGTCTGATATGAGTTCCATGGCATATTTCCTTTGATGCATAAGTATGCCTACTGAGTTTCTTACAAACTCTATACCAAGGAAATATCTGAGATCTCCTAGGTCTTTGATTTTGAAATTACTTTTCAGGACATGTTTAGCATTGTTTATCAACTTTTTGCTACTTTCTGTAATCAACAAATCATCTACATAAATCAATACTATCACAATTCCTTTTGCTGTCCTTTTGGTCATCAATGAATAATCCAAATGACTTTAATGAAACCCTGCTTTGAGCAAGGCATTTGTAAGTTTCACATTACATTGCCTAGATGTTTATTTCAAGCCATAAAGTGACTTAAGTAGTCTGCAAACTTGATCCCTCATTGTTATCACTGTTGAATCCTAGTGGTAATTGCATATAAACTTCCTCTTGTAGATCTCCTTGTAAAAAGGCATTATCTACATCCATCTGTTGAATGCTCTATCCATTTGCTGCAGCCAAAGAAATTACAGACCTCACAGTCACCATTTTTACAACTGGAGAAAAAGTTTCTTGGTTGTCAAGACCCTCCTTTAGATTGTAACCTTTTGCTACCAATCTGGCCTTAAACCTTTTTATAGCACCATCAACCTTATGTTTTATCTTGAAGACCCATTTGCAACCAATGGCCTTGTTACCTGGTGGCAAAGAAACTACTTTCCAAGTCCCATTATTTTGTAAAGCCTTAATTTCAGACTTCATTGCTTCAAACCATCTTTTATCCAAGATGGCATGTTCATAAGATTGTGGCTTAGTCTCTATAGACATCTAAGCTATAAAATTTTGATAAGAGACAGCCAGGTTATCATAAGTAACACTATCTTCAATGGGGTATAAACAAGAGTTTGCAGATTTTGAACTTGGTTTTGTGATGAAATCTTTCTGCCAGATAGGTGGTCTACTAACTCTTGTTGATGTCCTCCTTGCTGGTGGTTGCCCAACTGGATCTATGGAGCTTGCAGCTTCAACTAGCGTCTCAGTAGCTTCAACCATTGTCTCAGTTGTAATTAGATCAATAAGTGGTGTACTATCACATTCTTCAAGCCTTGCAACTGGAACTTCTTCAGTAATTTCAGTTGGATGAAAAATAGGCATTAACATAGTATCATTTGCATCCATCTTACTTAGATCATCCATAGTGTTTGACTAAAAAGGACATAAGTGCTCATAAAAACAAATATCTTTACTTGTAAATAAGACTTTATTCTGCAGATCATAGAGTCTATAATCTTTTTGAGTAGTCTCATATCCCAACAATACAGCTTTGATAGCTCTTGCCCCAAACTTGTCTCCCTTAACCAAGTTTGTTGCATAACATAAACATCCAATGGCTCTCATGTGCGATAAGTTTGCCTGTTTTTGATACAACATGACAAAGGGAGTTTTATTCCCTAAAACAGTTGATGGGACTCTGTTTATGATATAGATAGCAGCTGTGATGCATTCACCCCAAAATCTAGAAGGTAAATGACCTTGAAATCGAATGGCCCTGGCAGTTTCAAGAATATGTCTATGCTTCCTTTCCACCACTCCATTTTGTTGTGGAGTGTGTGGACATGAGCTTTGATGAATAATACCATGATGATCAAATAAATCTATACATTGAGTATTAAAGAATTTTCCCCCATTATCAGATCTAAGTACCTTCACTTGTCTTCCAAATTGAGTTTTTATCAAAGTCAGAAAGCTTTTGAGTAAAGTGCAAACATCAGATTTAAGATGCATCAAGAATGTCCAAGTCCATCTAGAATGATCATTAACTAAAGTGAGAAAATATCTCATATTATTATGAGTGGCAACTTTGTAAGGTCCCCAAACATCCATATGGATCAAATCAAAACAATGAGAAGCTCTAGTGTCACTATTAGGAAAAGGAAGTCTAACTTGTCTAGCCAATGGACATATATCACAGTGCTGTAAAGAAAATGCTTGTTTATTCTTTACTATGTCTAATCTCCTAATCAAAGACATGGGTACATTGCCCATCCTCTTGTGCCACAACTCAGCTATTTCCTTGCATTCTGCTACATTCAGAGACTTTATTCTTGCAGGTTCTTCCTCGACTTTGGTGTTCAGTGTGTACAAACCATTTCGTTCCTCACCAATCCCCTTCATTTTCCCATTGAAGAGGTCCTAAATAATGAAGAAGTCAGGGAAAAATAAAGCACAACATTGCAACTCTTTTGTCAATCTATCTACAGATAACAGATTGAACTGGAACTCAGGCACACATAATACATCTGTAATCACATCACCTCCTTCTAACTGACATTTCCCAAAGTGAGTTATCACAGCTGACTCACCTGTGGGTAATTGAACCTTTCCTGGTGTGGCAACTGTTAATCTAGTATTAAAGAGTGAGCTATCACTCACCATGTGATTTGTAGCTCCACTATCAACTATCCATTGTGGATGTGTAGGATGTGTATGGGTTAAACTAGAAGAGCTAGCAAATATACCTGTCATGTTTGCATTTGCAGAAGTCTCATTTAATTGAGGTTTGTTTAACAGCCTTAGGATTTGATTGTATTGATCCATTGTGAAGTAAGGCTGTTGGACAGGGTGTGGAGTAACTCCAGTATCTCCAGTGTGTCCTCTGAAATTGCAGATCTCCTTGTTGTGACTGTCCAACATCGAAGGATTATGCTGATGGTTTGATAAGACAACGACTTCTCCAATTTCTCATGGGATTGAATGATAACTACAGACAGGCTCGTAGTCAAATTCTCATGATGACACCTATTCCTACTGTGAATCAATGTTATGCGATGCTCATCTAGGATGAGAGTCAAAAGGTTTTATGTGGGGAGCAAATTGGTGATAACAGTGCAATCGAATCAAATTCATCCCAAAGGTCTTTTAGTTTTGAAAAATACACAACAACAGGGGAAACACCTTGTGTTAAGGTAGCAATTGCTTTGTGAAGATGATATATCCTAGACATGTTAACTTTATCAAATCGCTCCTTTAAATCTCTCCAGACCACACTAGCATTAGAGCAGAAAAGGATTCCACTTACAAGTTCCTTGCTGACATTGTTGACAATCCATGAAATCACCATTGCGTTACATCGAACCCTATCCTGCTTCTCAGAATCAACTGTAAAAGCATCTCGTGTGATTGTGCCATCGATAAATCCCAATTTGTTTCTGGTAAGTAAATTGAGTCGCATCGCACGACTCCATAAGGTGTAGTTCTCCATGCCTGTCAACTGAATTCCAATCTGCACAGATCCAGCGACATTTGAAGAAGATAAGAATAAAGGATGATTGTGGTCGTTCCTTCCTGCCATTGAAATCAATTTTCATATCTCTATTTTCAACTTGATGAATCTCTCAATCCTTCGATGATTGCAGATGNGCCCATCCTCTTGTGCCACAACTCAGCTATTTCCTTGCATTCTGCTACATTCAGAGACTTTATTCTTGCAGGTTCTTCCTCGACTTTGGTGTTCAGTGTGTACAAACCATTTCGTTCCTCACCAATCCCCTTCATTTTCCCATTGAAGAGGTCCTGAATAATGAAGAAGTCAGGGAAAAATAAAGCACAACATTGCAACTCTTTTGTCAATCTATCTACAGATAACAGATTGAACTGGAACTCAGGCACACATAATACATCTGTAATCACATCACCTCCTTCTAACTGACATTTCCCAGAGTGAGTTATCACAGCTGACTCACTTGTGGGTAATTGAACTTTCCCTGGTGTGGCAACTGTTAATCCAGTATTAAAGAGTGAGCTATCACTCACCATGTGATTTGTAGCTCCACTATCAACTATCCATTGTGGATGTGTAGGATGTGTATTGGCTAAACTAGAAGAGCTAGCAAATATACTTGTCATGTTTGCATTTGCAGAAGTCTCATTTAACTGAGGTTTGTTTAACAGCCTCAGGATTTGATTGTATTGATCCATTGTGAAGTAAGGCTGTTGGACAGGGTGTGGAGTAACTCCAGTGTCTCCAGTGTGTCCTCTGAAATTGCAGATCTCCTTGTTGTGACTGTCCAACATCGAAGGATTATGCTGATGGTTTGATAAGACAACGACTTCTCCAATTTCTCATAGGATTGAGTGATAACTACAGTCAGGCTCGTAGTCAAATTCTCATGATGACACTTATTCCTACTGTGAATCAATGTTATGCGATGCTCATCCAGGATGAGAGTCTAAAGGTTTTATGTGGGGAGCAAATTGGTGATAACAATGCAATCGAATCAAATTCATCCCAATGGTCTTTCAATTTTGAAAAATACACAGCAACAGGGGAAACACCTTGTGTTAAGGTAGCAATTGCGTTGTGAAGATGATATATCCTAGACATGTTAACTTTATCAAATCGCTCCTTTAAATCTCTCTAGACCACACTAGCATTAGAGCAGAAAAGGATTCCACTTACAAGCTCCTTGCTGACATTGTTGACAATCCATGAAATCACCATTGTGTTACATCGAACCCAATCCTGCTTCTCAGAATCAACTGTAAAAGCATCTCATGTGATTGTGCCATCGATAAATCCCAATTTGTTTTTGGTAAGCAAATTGAGTCGCATCGCACGACTCCATAAGGTGTAGTTTTCCATGCCTGTCAACTGAATTCCAATCTGCACAGATCCAGCGACATCTGAAGAAGATAAGAACAAAGGATGATTGTGGCCGTTCCTTCCTACCATTGAAATCAATTTTCAGATCTCTGTTTTCAACTTGATGAATCTCTCAATCCTTCGATGATTACAGATGAAGAATTCCTAGATCCAATCAAGAAAGCTCTGATACCATATCAAAATATCTTCAAAACAGAGAGAGTTAGGAAATTTCTGTATATTGGTCAAAACGTGTTAGTCACTTCTATACAGTACATGCGTATATATACAAGTATAAACTGACTTAAGCTTAACTAACTAATGGAAAGAATCTTCTAACAGAATAACAGAATTAATATCTAGCCACTAACTATATGACACATGTACAAACTATAACCACTTAGACAGCTCAGCTCATCAGCCACTTTCTTCCATATGCTCAATACTTTAAAACCTTCAAAAATCAAAATCTTTTTCAAAACTCTTAGCTTTTCACTCCGGTTCCCAAACCAATCATACCAATGGACCAAAAATGACTCGGTACAACTTTTAGGAAGGAGTAAAATGATATTTTTTTCAAAAAATTTCAAAAATGACCTTCGAAATCATTATAACTGTATTGAAAATCAAATCTCAAAATGTTGTTGAATTACTCAATGAGGAAGTGGCGACAACTCCAGAATTGAATGTTCAATGTCAAATTAAAAAAGTTGAAGTCCACGAGATAAATATGAATATTTTCATTGATAAAATTATACGTTTACATGATCCAAATAAGGATGTAATTGAAATAGATTAACCCATTAATAATGGGTTGTTATCATAGCATCATCAAATACAAGGAGATTCAAACTGAGGAGGATGAAGAAGCATTCAAAGAAGACATAGATAGTAACTAGTGCTTGATAAAAATGTACTATTAATTATATCTTTATTGTGTTTTGTATGTAGCAATATGTGTTGCAATATTATCATTTTCTTAGTGTTTGCCTTTTAATTTAGGATGATTAAAATCAAAATAAGTAACTCGTGATTTTTATGTATGTGTGTTCTATAATTGAGCATCATCATCTTTTATTTGTACAACGATATCGATAGCTTATGCATTATTCATTAAGTTATGTTGTTTAGTATATTAGACTAGCTAGCAATATAAGGGAGTTAAACATAATTGGAGTTATATTATAAGAATTATAAGATCCAAAATGATACAAAACAAATTTATTTTCTTTTGAATGAATTATTTTTTTTCTTTTTTTGCATAAATCATTTCTTTTATTTTTGTTTATGATTAATAACCGAACCAACCCGAATCAAAATCGATAACAATTAAATCAATAAATATATATTATATTTGGTTTAATTTGATTTTATGAATTTAAAAATCGATTAAATTAATTTGATTTGATTTTTAACCAATAATCGACCTAAATCGATCCGTGAACGATATTGTATTTCTCATTTCAACTTCAATTAAATTCATTTGAGCACTATTTTATTGAACTAGGAAACCTTTTTCCTACACAATTTAACTAACTTTGAGTCATTTGGTGTGCCAAATGTCTGGTCGATCTATTCATTGGCAACCAATATTAACACAACATAAATGATTATTTGACTATGTTGCATGTATAATTATACGTCTTGTCTGTTTTGATAATACAGAATCATGTTCAACTATACATTTGGAGCAATAAAAGTGAAACATCTCCTCTTTACTAACTAGAAGAGAATTTATTTTATTGGACACTTATAAGTAAACCGTTAGAGTTAGTCATTTAGATTATAGAGTTATAGTTTGAAATCACTCGCTGAAGTTAGTAAAGTTTTTGAAATCCTATACACTGTTAATCGTGATTTGTAATCGCTTGAACAAGAAATTTTTTCAGTAACAACACTTGATGGATGTGGATTTTTTTAAGAATAGTTGATAGACGCTTGATGTTGTAGATGTTTTGGACTTTAAAGTATATGATTTGAATTTTGCTATCTATTTTGAACTTTAATAAATTAATATTTTATATAAATGTGTATTTTGTTAAAAAATATTTAGTAATTGACATTCAATATGTTTCAAAAGGTGTTTTAAATTTTTTAAAAAATTAAGAAAAATAGTAACAAGCCTGTATTCCGTGGCTATACGTTTTTTCTTTAGTATTGGAAAAGGGATAACAAGAAATTATTTGTTCTTTGCATTATCAAAATTAAAAATATAAAAACTAAGAGGAATAATTCCAACATAAACCCCAAAATCTTGAACCTAAAGACTAAAGAGATTATCAATTCCATTTATTTAAATATAAACTGTGATTTACCCCAAAAAATAATAATTATGCTACCTAACATTTAAATTATAATGTAGTTGGTTGGTATGTTATCTTTCTTGTTTTTTCAATCAATTGTCTGCAAATCATGACTCATTGATTCCCCAAAGATAATGATACTGTATTAGGTTACGTTCCACGTTTATTATTATTAATTAATTAATAATTCATTTTCCTTGTTTTTTCTTTGTCAATATTGAAATTTGTACAACTTAGTAAAAAAGATTTTGAAAATTGTTACTTCTATTATATAGTTCAGACGTCTTAATCTTAATAAAAATAAACGGAACTTAAAGTGTTTCTATTATGAATAGAGCAAAGAAAGAGTTATATTCTATTTGTACTAATTATAATTGTAATTTTACAATGCATCACTTGATTGTAAGGTTCAAATCTTATTATTTCCTTTCCACATTTTTTTTAAAAAAATCTCACACAAACTCCACATTAGAAAAAAAAAACATATATAGGAAGGTTACGTTTTAATTTTTATTTTTTTTATAAGTTGTTAGTGAATTTTGACTTGTGAGTTGTGATAGCAAGTTACAAGAGAAGTATTGAAAATACCTCTATATATTTAGTGTGAATTATTAGTTTCATCCTTGAACTATTAACGGCTTTAAAAATACCATTTATTTGACTAATTGAACTTAAATACACCCATGATCTTGCATCATGAGTGAAATACACCCCTAAATTCTCGCCAAATTTAGGGGTGTTTTCAACACTTCTCTCATTTTTTATAAAGAGTCTCACGCTCCTATTTGAGACCACTTACTATGTCATGTGAAAGATCGGGGGTGTATTTAAGTTCAATTAGTCAAGTTGAAGGATGTATTTAGGGTTGTCAATAGTTCGAGGACGAAACTATATAAGAACTCACGCCAAATTTAGGGGTATTTTCAATACTTATCTCTTACAACAATAACAATTATATAATTATTGTATCTTATTACGATAAAAATAATAATATTTGAAGGCCTAGTTACATTGTGTTGCGGAAAAAACCCAAACCAAAAAATTGGGATTAATAAATCAAATGATTTGATTTGAAAATATCAAATCAAATCGATCTATGTACACACTTACCTACAAGTGAAGTATTGAGAAAGTGAAACGTACACCAACCTTACCTCTATAAAGGGTTTAATAACATATTACATACCATATTTAACATATTATTTAATGTTTATCAGAGATTTGCATGAGATTATTTAATAAATGACTTAATTATGTAAATATTTTTATATCATCACTGCAAAAATCAAATATATAACAACCTCATAATATTGAATGTTGATGGTGCAACGTCATATATTGGACCCACCTTAATTAGTTGCTGATTAAGGACTCATATGATCTCACAACACCAATAGAAAAAGTTTATTGTTTATATATCAAACAAATATAAATGCACAATATATATTTGCACATAAATTTTTATCATCATGATTAATTAGTATACATTCTAACCTCATTTTATCACCTAGCAATGATTTTCTTTTCTCAGAAACACCTAACCATAATTGTCGAGATGACTTCAGATAGGAGGGTGTAGGAGAGTGTGAAGAGCGTTGATAAATGTAGTGTTGAAGTGTGACCATCTCAACAATGAGATTGGATTTCAGGACCTTTGCCTGCTCTGATACCATGTTGAAGTATGTGACCATCTCATTTAAAAGTTTAAGCTACTAGAGAGAGCACACTTTTTATTTGTTATTGATATTCTCAACATGTAAAAAGTTAGTAGGTAGTCGAATGTTGTCTTAGTATATATTAATATTTTCTTGTAGTCTTTGGCTTAGTGATAGTTTAGAGCATCGTATCTATTGTATTATTAGCCTATTCATGTAATCTTTGGCTTTTGGTATCTGTTATCATCTGTTGTTTACTACATTTAGGTGGTCCAACCTCGTTATTGATGCTACAGTTCCTTACATATATGGGAAACTAGGGTGTTCCATCTTGCTATGGTTGTTATGTCTAGGTCAGGGCCATGAGGATTTGGTTGAGATGAATGATTGCAAGGAAGAGTGTTTGATTATAATGTCTATTTAATAGAAGATCAAATCAAAGGGAATGATTAGACAGATTCTCAGATTAGGAAATAGTGATAACTTTAATCTGTTAAATTATTTGTCTTTTAACAAATGACTAGTTAATAATTACTCACTAACACTCTAAAAACAAAAAACAAAAAAAGACATATAATTTGCCAGTCAGAATTAGATGCTTCTCTAATAGTTAAGCTCTTTGCATGATTGATATGTGCATCTCACTTGTTTCATTATTAAATGATCTTCAATCTCTAGTTCAATTTGCAAGCATATTCTACCTAATAATACATTGAAATGTTGTCACCAGTGGCGGAGCAAGAAATTTCTAACTGAGGATTCAAAAACTACAAACTTGCATAGTGTGTGAATACGCCTACCTACGAAGGAGATTCAACAGTTCACATATACACAAAAATGTTTGTTTTATCCTACTTGAATAGTGTAGTTTCCTAGCGAAGCTGATTCAATTGAACCCCCTTCAAAACACTATAGTTTCGCCAATTCATGAAGAACCTACTCGAATTCTGTTTTCAAGTGAAAATTCAGAACCTAATCAATTTTGGTGGACTAAGTTACCTGATCCCTTAACTGGTGAGAGATAGCAAGTATCCAGTGAAATAGTCGAGATGCGCCTAAGCTGATCCGAGATTTCCTAGCAAATTGGCAGAAATACCTCTCTAATTATGTCTGTGAATGTCATTCTCCAAGTGGTACGTACAAAAATACATGTATTGCAGATCCCAAATGAAGCAACAGTTTGACAAATAAGTTGAACCTATTGTAGCAGAAACATCTACTAATGCTAATGACTGTAAATGCAAGTCATAGACTTATGAGACAGAATGATGGAGACATAAGACAGCTAAAAATGACATCACTACACCAAAAAACCTTTACTCACCTACTGATTGGTTCTGCTGAAAGTAACACAACAGTGGGTGGACTTTTTTTATATTAGTTTTTCTTTTACGACCGTAGTGTCCGAACCAACTTTCGTGCACTTCAACTAATTCCACAGGATATCTGCCACCAACAACAGGCAGTGGCGGAGCCACCTTACAATCAGGAGTTCATCCGAACCCCCTTTGGCGGAAAATTATACTATTTATACATGGTTAAAATAATATTTTAGATATATATAGTAGATGTCGAACCCCCTTCGGCTACTTTGTGTGTCTATTTTTTAGATTTTGAACCCCCTAGCTTATTGAAAATCCTAGCTCCGCCCCTGGCAACAGGTACCAAGTAACTCTGTCAACCAAGGCTAGGACAGATGGTAAGAAACACCTAGTGTTTTTGTTTCCGCTGGAATTCAAACCTGAAACCTCATGGCTCTCAACCATTTTATTGACCACTAGCCCACACTCTTGGTGCTTTTTAAATTAGTTTCTTTTTCCATTACAACAATTTTTTATTGCACACATGTCTCATAAGAAAGGTCAATATTTTGGAGCCTTTTGACAACTTTCTAATAAATTATAATGTCCAACCATACATGACTTAAACTTTACTCCTACTCAAAAATCTATTAAAACAGAAAGCCACCAAAAGCTTATTTCATGTCAGTCCTCATCATTCTGGTGCACTTACATTAAGCATTCTTTCATCATGGGATGGGCAAAATATGCCAGAGGAAAGCTATCTTTGCCTGTTATCACAGGAATCTTCTGTGCACTAACATTCACTGTTTTATTGTACACTGAAAGGATTACTACTTCTTCTTCTGGTTTTCATTTTGGGATCAAAACTTGTCCGAGACGAAATGCTGCAAAGTTGAAAAAACACAATACAGGTGCACCTGCAGCTTCTTTATTTATTCAATCTAAATTTTTGCTGTAATGCTAAATGTGGCTTAACAGGTGTTAGAGAATTGAAGAGCAGTCCACTAGACAATCCAACAGATGATAGGTTCGTATTTGATCCCGAAGAATGCAGCCTCAATAACGGAAAATGGGTGTTCAATACTTCGATTAAGCCATTATACACAGATAGAACTTGTCCATATATTGACAGACAATATTCTTGTACTAAGAATGGACGAGACGATTCTGATTATCTTCACTGGGAATGGCGACCTGATGACTGCATCTTGCCAAGGTTGGATCCATGCAAATGAAACAGATATATAGTACTGTCATTAGCTGTTATATCGATTATTGATACTACAACATGTTAAACTAAATTCTTAACAATGAAATGCAGGTTTGATCCGAAGATTGCCCTTAGAAAACTCCAAGGAAAGAGGATAATGTTTGTGGGGGACTCAATACAGAGAAATATGTGGGAATCTTTTGTGTGTTTGGTTCAATCTGTGATCCCAGAAGGCGAAAAGTCTATGAAACTAGGTCGGGTTTATTCCGTCTTCAAAGCTAAGGTAATCAATCATCAAGTCCAAAAAAAAGAAATCTATGCTTTTTCAAGAAAAGTTTAACTATTTCCAAGAATTTGCTTTTGTTTGCTAAACATTTCGACATTCCTTAGGAATACAATGCCAGCATTGAATTCTACTGGGCACCATTCTTGGTTGAGTCAAACACAGATATTCATATAATAGCTGATTCAAAACAGAGAATCATTAAAGTGGATTCTATCGCAGAGCGTGCCAAACAGTGGTTAGGAGTAGATATCCTTGTTTTCAATACTTATGTTTGGTGGATGAGTGGAGTTAAGGCCAAGGCATTGTAAGTAACTGAATCCATTTTCCCAAAAGAATGTCGAAAGAAATGAACTTCTACTTGCATTTTTCTCAAATGGCTTAAGAAATGTTTCGAAAAAAAAATGCAGATGGGGAGAGTTTGCAAATGGAGAAGAGGGATATGAAGAATTCGATACCCCCATTCCTTACAAGCTAGCATTGAGGACATGGGCGAATTGGATTGATTCAACAATTGATACTAATAAAACAAAGGTGTTCTTTACCACCATGTCACCTACGCACCAAAGGTACGCTTTAAAAGTACTTTCAAGCCCCAAAAATAATGCACATTACCTGCTACTACGAACGTGAACATATGCTTTCTCATTAGACTATTTTATTGTTTAAGCTCAAAACTTACTGCATCATTTATTGAAATTCAGAAATGAAGATTGGGGGAATATGAACGGTACGAGGTGTTTCAACGAGACAAGACCAGTGATGAAGAAGGGGCATTGGGGAGTTGGTTCAAACAAAGATTTGATGAAGGCAGTAGTTGATGTAATAGGAAGGATGAAAGTTCCTGTTACTGTTCTTAACATAACACAATTATCTGAGTACAGAATTGATGGACATGCTTCGGTTTACGGTGAATTAGGAGGCAAATTGTTAACTGATAAGCAGAAAGCAGATCCTTTGAATTTCGCAGATTGTATACATTGGTGTTTGCCTGGAGTTCCTGATACTTGGAATAGAATGCTTTATGCATATTTGTAGCAAAAATAAACAATATGGAGAACAAGAAAAAAGAATGTAAAAACTCTCATGTTAGAAAAAACCATACTTTGTTTTTTGTTTTTGCTTCTTTTTGTTGCAAAATTGTATGAATTTCTTGCAAGTAAATTGAATCAATATGGCAAAGTAAATGAAAGTTACCAGGTTTGAAAATGTAATTTCTAAGTTGTTGAAACTCAAGCCCATCAAATTGTATAGAAAGTATTGATTTGTAAATAAAGGGAAAAAAACAATGAATAATTTTCATGATCAAACGAGTCCTTGATTTAAATTTTACAATTGAATAAAGGGTAAAGGGTCAAATATGCCTCTAAACTATTCGAAAAGGTCTAGATATACCCTCCGTTTAAAGTTTGGCTCACTCGTGCCCTCGCTGTCCACCTTTTCATCTAGATATGCCCAGTGGCAGACCTAGGATTTTTGCTGAGGGAGTTCAAAGTATAAAGAAGAAGTTCAGGTAGTAACACAAGTGTGCGGTGAGCGTAGTAGCCCCTCGGCATGCTCTTTGTACAAGAATCATAAAATATTTCATTGGTTCATAAAAGTAAAGACTAAACTAATCAAAGATATCGAGGACAGATATACATTGATAAGAATTTTAGCGGATCAACTGTATTACATAAATTAATTCCTAAAACGCGTGAAAATTAAATGATGAAAAAGGAAGCGAGACGGGGAAGAAAGATATTTACCTTATCATGCTAAATCTAACTTACTTTATTATTCCATATTAAACATTTCTATCTACTTTTATCATGCTCCATCGAGCATTCTTAAAATTTCTTGTGTTTTTATACTTTTATTTTGTAATGTTTTACTTTAGTTTTCACTTTTTAAAAATTTTAAATTTTTATCCATTCAATCACATATTACTATGAAAATCGTCAAGATTCTCTAAAAATATGTAAGAATAGAGTTACTAATATTATAATGCATATTCAAAAGATAAATAAATAACATCGTCAATTTTTTTAGTTCATATAGTTCAATTTACTAGNAACTTACTTTATTATACCATATTAAACATTTCTTTCTACTTTTATCATGCTCCATCGAGCATTCTTAAAATTTCTTATGTTTTTATACTTTTATTTTGTAATGTTTTACTTTAGTTTTCACTTTTTAAAAATTTTAAATTTTTATCCATTCAATCACATATTACTATGAAAATCGTCAAGATTCTCTAAAAATATGTAAGAATCGAGTTACTAATATTATAATGCATATTCAAATGATAAATAAATAACATCGTCAATTTTTTTAGTTCATATAGTTCAATTTACTAGGTTAGTCATAATTTGTAAAAACGACAAATAACGAATAAATCAAATAAGTTTAGTTTTCATCCCTCTAAAATAGAATTAAAATATAAAATAATTTCATGAATTATATAAATTAATATTTTTAAAAGGGTGTTAATGATATTTAAGTTTCTTCATTAAATTACATCTAATTTACCTTTTTTTTTAAAATATATATTATATTTCTATCTCAATTTCTAGTTAAATATAATTCATCATATTTAAAAGATTTTTAATTTCAAGTTAGTAAATGAAAAAGAGTTACGTTGAAACAACATGAATAGTAGATATAAAAATAATCAAAATAAAAAGAATGTGTCTAATAAATTTAAACAAAAACAAATTAAAAAGAAGAAATGGAATAAAAGGAAAAAATAATGAAAAAGAAGAAGAAGGTCTAAGCCCAAAAGTTCCCTTTTCCAAAGCATTAAAAAAATAGGGGAAAAATGTTGCCCAAGGGATTTGAACCCGTGACCAAGGGGCACATCTTGAATATCCACTAAGCCAAGCCTTTACTTTGTTTTCAAGGGGTTCATTTTAATATGTATACCCATAAAAATCAGAATTTGACGATATATATATAGTGTAATTTTTTGACGAGGGGGTTCACCCGTCCACCTAGGTCTGCCCCTGGATATGCCCTTTTGGGCGATAGTTTTCCTGCTAGACATATCCAGCTCATTTTCCATTTCTTTAAATGCCACATGGAATTGTCATGTCATTTTGACTTTTACCACATGACATTTTAGGAGCATAATTGATCCCTTTCCATTTTCATATAAATGTCATGTGGTAAAAGTCAAAATGACATGACAATTCCATGTGACATTTAAATAAATGGAAAATGAGCTGGATATGTCCAGCATGCAAACTAATGCCCAGAAGGGCATATCTAGACGAAAAGTTGGACGGCGAGGGCACGAGTGAGCCAAACTTTAAACAGAGGGTATATCTAGACCTTTTCGAACAATTTAGGAGCATATTTGACCCTTTATCCTTGAATAAATAAAGAACATGATTACACCATCTCTAAAGTTACAATCAACGTACTTCCTCATATAAATAGCTACTGTCTAACTTTGTTATAATAACGATTCAGTATAATAACATTTCAAAATAGTAGCATGATTTTCTTTGGAACCAATTTGTCATGTTATATTTTACTCTTTTAGAATACTATATTTTTATCGTTAATAACAATGACATTTATTATAATGGTATATAGTCTTTGTAAAATTCTCCCTATAACAGTGATACACAAATATTATGGGACAATATTATATGTAAAAATAAAATATTATAATACTTATAGTAACCATTATGAATGTCATACGCATAATAAATTTCTAATAAATAAATATATAAATTTAAATAGTATGATTATAACTTCACTAAAAAAAGACTACTGATGTTTGTTTTTTTTCGTTCATTTTCATTTTAGTTTTTTGATTAAATTTGTTGACAAATATAGATAAAACAGAAATCCCTTCAATAGGTCTTTGTTTTTTTTTGTTATTTTTCTAGCTTTCCTTTGTGTCGTTTTGTTTTTGAATTGGATTTTGGACGTAAATAAAAAAGGTGTTTGGATCAATTTCGATTGAAAAATTAAATAAATTTTACTTAATTTTAAAACACTAAATATGTGAAATTGTATATAGATTTCATAGTTGTTACTTGTTACTTTAATTAATTTCAACTTAAATATCAGTATAATAATTTATTAATGCTTTTTATCCAAACACTTGTAAGAGGAGTAACCGGCCTAACCTCCCCAAATCTCAAATTATAGTTCAAATAAGAAAAGAGATAACTCGATATTTTAGTCCATTTCAAAATACTAAAATATTATATTATAATTATAAGTCTATAACTTTAATTAATTTCAAAAAATTTAAATATTAAAATAATAATTTTTGAACAATAAATAAGTTTTTTTTTGAATTATTTCTAATAAGTTATAAGATATTTTTAATCAATAAATAAGTGCAATAAGGAGTAAATATGAGTACCTGGTGGTCTTGAGTTCGAGTCTCCTTGGATATGTAGTCTCCTATGTTAGAGAACGTTTAACCCTTAATATGGGACTTTTCGATATGAGTTCGAATTTAATCGGGCTTCAATGTACGTAGGAGACACCAAATGGAAAAAAAATAATACATTTTCGAATTATTTTTAATATACTGTATTAAATAACCACAAGAAAATCGAAAAGTTTCTGTTCTGCGGTTTTGGTAGGGTTTTGAGTTCTTTGTACTTTTCAACAATCTTTCATCCTGCAAATAGCAATGGCGAAAGCAATATCAAGAAATCAATACATTCGCTGTCTCTATCACTCCATTTCTTCCCAAAAATGCCGTTCAACCAAGCCTTCATTTCATCTTTTCCACAGCCTTTCAAATACACCCACCACACCCAAATCTTTACCCCTTTCTCCATTGGTTAGCCTTCCATTTCTACTCAATTTTCTTTTCATTTTAATGAAGTTTATCTTTTTTCTAGTTTCTGATTAATGGGTTTCTTTTTCTTTGATTACAGGCTATGCGTTTGGATCGATTGGAAAATGGGTTCATTTCTTATAGGTTTCTGTGCACCTCAAGTTCTAGTAATCAATCGAATTCCGGGTCGGGTGGATCCTCTGCTGGAGCGAATTCTGGGTCTGGTGGATCTTCTACCGGAACTAATACTGGAAACAGTGAGAGCTCTGGTGGTTCTCAGAAGACTGAACAGGGAAAGTCTATTCGGGGTAGTGTAAGTTCTTTTCTTTATTCACAAACATATACTCCCTCCATTTTACTTGTTCAGTTAAGAAAATGAAATAATTTATCACTCAATTCCTAATTTATCCTTATGCGCAAAATTAGTAACATATATATGTATGCATATTGAGTTTGAAGGTAGTGTGTTTGGAAAACCTGCAGACTAACACTTGCATCTGGGCTATGTTATTTGTTATGTTTTGGCCAAGGTTATATTTTGATTATATAGAGCTGTTGTTATTTACTGAATTAATTGGGTAGTGAGCTTGTGTGATTGCAAGTTCCATTTTTCCTGTTCTGCTTTGGATAGCTGCATTTTTTTTTATGGATAATATAGTATGGATGCAAATGCAACTTCATCTGTTTATAGTAGGGTGTCAAAGATTTTTTATTTCTGTTGTTCCATAGATTCTGTGATTGATAAGTAATATTTGATATGCAGCCTGTTTCATGGATGAGCTTCTTTCTACTTCTTTGCACTGGAGCAGGATTGGTTTTCTATTATGACAGGGAAAAGAAACGGCATATTGAAGGTAGATTACTATGGTGAGTTGTATTAGTTTTAGGAAAAGAACTGTGGTAGGCTAATCACGTAAGAACATCGGTGAAACACAGCTTGACAATAGATTTTTATGGGCTCATTAGACTTTGGGTTTGAAAACACTGTGGAGGATGATAATTTTTTACATTTTAATTTGTGTTTATAATAGCACGTGTCTGATTAGGCTGCTAGTTACCTATCAGTATGTATGCATTTAGGTTTCTGGTTGTAGTACTGCCTCGCTCCAAGTATAGTGCGACAATGGTTGTGTGTGTGTATAGGCAGATATGTTGGAATGTAGAGTCAGTAATTGAACAATGGATTTCAAAAGTCAACTTTTACTTGCTCCTTGTTTTTTTGGAGAATGAAACTTTTGCTTGTTCCTTTTGTCAAATATAAATTTAAATAACAAATCACATCACTTCTGGAGCAATAATTTAGCCTCTATCTATTTGTCATGTGTATAAGGGCCTCTGCTGCAAAATCTCTGATTATGCTTGTTCTTTGGTCCACAACTAAACTTTTGTGCTCTTGAAAGGAAAAAACACATGCTGGAAATTGTTTTTGAGGATTTTAGGTTTTGCAAAGAAATAGTGTGGTGTAGTTTTTCCTTTGTCTTCCTTTGATAGGGTAAGTGTGCATTTTCAGTAGTATTTAATATCGGTAAAACACTGTTAAATGGTCACATTTATTGAAATTATCATCATAGGTTTCGGCTTAGTGTTACTCACAATCAGTGTTATCAAAGGTGAAAAGCGCAAAAAAGCTCTAAGGTCTGTGGGGGCTTTAAGCGCAAAGCGCAAATAAAGTGGACTTTAATGAAAAAAGGCACTAAGGGAGAAAAAAGTAAAAATGTTTATATTTAGTCCAATACTAATAATTATAAACATGAATGACAAATATATGACCTAACAAATTGAAAAAAATTATGATAAGTGAAACATCAATTGTTTAGTGTCACTTCTTCGTAAGAGGTTCATGGCAAGGAAAAGTTTGACTTAGAACCTTGATGACGACACTGAAGCGCGCATAAAGCGAGGTGCAGTGCTCAACACGTTTTGAGCCTCGCTTCAGGGCTTAAGCGCGCTTTTGATAAGACTGCTCACAATAGTATCTCTATTTAATGGAAATAAACCATTTTTGAGGTTTAAATACTCATTTTATGAAATTTAACTTTGTAAAAGGATAGGCCAGACGAGGTGCTTCATCTTTTAGTTCAAATAACAAACAATTGTATTTACTAATATTTTTCTGACCCTGTATTGATAAGATTGATTATTCAAATAAAGTCAAGGACCAATATATTACTCTTCCCTTTTGTTTCTTTTGTTCAGGAAGCCTTAAGTTTTGTGTACTGATATTTTTGAAGATTGTAAGATCATAGGCGACCACATGATTCTTGCCTTGCCTCTAAGTTCCTCTCATTCTAGTTTGCTGATTAAGCTTGTTACCTATTGTTACAGATATCACCAATGCCTCAACTTCCGTAAAGCAAGGACCTTCAGTAGGAAAAGCAGCCATTGGTGGTCCATTTAGTCTTATTGACCATAATGGAAAACCAGTAACTGAGAAAGACTTCTTTGGCAAGTGGACAGTTGTATATTTTGGTTTCACTCACTGTCCAGATATATGTCCGGATGAGCTACAAAAACTCGCTGCTGCAGTTGATAAAATTAGTAAGCCTTCTCATCATAGTTCTGTGCCTAAAATGGATGAAGTTTTGCATGGTTATTGTGATTGATCATTTCGTCAACCATGTATTATCTGACATTAGTTTTTCATTCCATTTTACATTTATCCTTCCTCTTGCCTTTCAAGTTAATGTCTAATTATCCAAGTTTTAATCCAGACTTGATTACCAATTTGTTTGGTCAGATGTAGGCAATAATAACAGAACTAAAAGGACATTCCAATTGTCAATGTTTGATTCAGTGAAGAACAACTGATGGTGCATATTAGTATCATGTGAACTAAGTAAGAGCATGAAGTGCATAAACTCTAACAGTATCCTTTTTGTGTGCTTCAATTGTCACTCCATTTTGTACATGAAAATGTTCAAACTGGTTTAATATTCTCCTAAAGGGAACATCTGATCGTTCAGCTACATAGGGGGAGATGTTGTTAGCTAGTGTCGTAGCAGACTACAATAAGGCAGCTACTGACTGTATGATTGCAGTTTTTTGTTGTGAGAGAAAAGCCCACAAGTTATAAGCTTTAGCTGTCATGATGTCTTTTTCCTTTTAATCTGAGCATACAGAGATGTATTAATCTTCTAATTTATAATTTATTCAATATGCAGAGGAGACGTCTGGAATTGAAATAGTACCTGTATTTATCTCAGTTGATCCTGAAAGAGATACAGTTGAGCAAGTAGGCGAATATGTTAAAGGTGTGTTTCAGATTGAACTGATTATATATTGTGCATTAATTAGATATACTTGTAATGTTGCAACTGACAATTTTGCACTCAATGTTTAGAGTTCCACCCAAACTTGATTGGCCTCACTGCTAGCCCAGAAGAAATAAAGAAAACAGCACGTGCTTATCGGGTTTACTATATGAAGACAGAAGAAGAAGGCTCAGACTACCTTGTTGATCACTCAATAGTCATGTATGTTTTACTTGATCCTTCTTATTCTAGTATGATTGCACATGCCAGTTTTGATTGCCTTGCAAGTTCAATATACACCTCTAATATTTCTGCAAAGTGGTCGTTCCTTGCAGGATTAATGATATCCTGCATACATAGTCTTTTAAATTTCGAACACCTTTAATGATATATAATATGGTGCTTTAGATGACGTCATTCACATATTTATGGATCATTCAAATTTATACATGTATACCGGTAATACCATAAACAGTAAGCATAAGAAAAATAACTTTATTACAGTGGTAAGAATTTTCATTATCTTTTATCCTCCATGTACCTTCCATCTGGAAAGCTACTTATAGTGGTTGTAGCCCTTCAGTTTCCATTTGATCACTTCAAAAGTATGCCTGCTTTAGGACCTATGTGTGTGATCAAAGTCTTGTAGAGTTGGATAGTTCCTGATGGAGACCACTGAATAAAGAAGTAACCTATATGTGGAATGGAGTGGAAATATAGTTCAAGTTGGAAGTGGTAGCTGGCGAGTGAGCTCAAAGAGGTGTTAGCTTTGACATACCCTTTGAGAAATCCACTCACCCCTAGGAAGTAAGAGGTGTTTTCACTAATTACACTTAATTAAATAGTACCTATTTAATATGGTTTCTTGAGTATGTAAAAACTCATTTATCTTAATAAGGGTA
This sequence comes from Solanum stenotomum, assembly GCF_019186545.1. Classification (NCBI taxonomy): domain Eukaryota; kingdom Viridiplantae; phylum Streptophyta; class Magnoliopsida; order Solanales; family Solanaceae; genus Solanum; species Solanum stenotomum. Next base: position 45,072,127 of record NC_064284.1, read on the forward strand.
GATTTGGTAAAAATAATTAATATCTTCTTGATTATGTAAAAAATCATTTTTGGACTAAATGTAAGATATAAAAACACCATGTAATATGGACCTATGTTGCTCGGACTCTTTAAAAAGGCCAACGGGTGCGTGTCGGATTCGCCAAAAGTAGTGTATTTTTGAAGAATCCGAGACGGGTGCGGCATCAAAAGTGAAGAGTCCGCGCAACTAAGATATGGACTGGAGGGAGTAGTTTGTATTTCTGTTTACTGGCAGATAACTGTCTCCTTAGCCCGCTGAGATGATACATTGATGGACAAATCACCGTTTGACCATGACTACGATTTTGAATATTTGAAGATAATTTCATGTAAGTATTTGTTTATCAATTTGGTTCTTTGTTTGAAAAGTAGAGTTGTAGGAGCACTTCAATTTTTTTCTCACGGAACTTTTAACTTTTTATCCATGTCCAAACACCAGCAAATCCAAATACTGTTTCACCTTAGACTTCAATTACTCATTTCTTCAAATTTCAACCAAATCATATGTCAAAATGCTTGAGGCTTTTAGCATATCAAAGGTTTTTTGCAAAATATTATTATGATCCATCTTGTAACTTGATGTGAAGTTCCAGCCTATAGTTATTCTTTGAGATATTTTATGTCTTCTAAAAGTTGAAATCTTATGACATCTCTTCAAAGGATCTATATTGTTATCAAAAGGCTTGGATTGTCAATGGCTCTGATTTCAAAAGAGAGTATGTGGATGGTACTATAGCATGGAAATTTGATGAGGTTGATGATACAATTTGCAGGTATCTTATGGATCCTAAGATGGAATTTGTGAAGTTTTTTGGGAAGAACAATGACGTTGACATGCTTACCGATGGAATAATTAAGGAGATAAAGCAATACAAGAAAGTCAAGGCATAATACTCTTGGCTTTTCCGAGATGCCTTCTTCACTGGCCAAATTGTCTAGCTGTTGCTAGAACATTGAGCATTGCATTCAGTGGAAATTTTGTGTACACAGTAAAGAAATTTTGAGTACTTTAGGTCTTATACGATATCTGAGAAAAAAAAGTTGATATCCAGCTTTCATTTATTTGAAGAAAACTGTTGCAGTTTGATAGACCATAATCCTAAATTAGGAATATACTTTGCTCTCTAAGGTATTTGTTAGTCTACTGGCATTACCCTCGGCAACTAAGTACACATTGTTGTCTTCAATAATATGAGATCTATATTATACAATGCATTTTGCAGTTCCCCAGTAGTTTCAGAATGTTGTCAATTTCTGGTTTGATCTAATGAACTCTGTGTTATTCACTTGTGGCCGAACTGCTAATGTTCATGATGATTTGGTCAATTTGTTATCCCTAATGCAAGGATACAGTGAGCAGAGGGACTTCTGAAACTTTAGGTCCACTTTTTTTGTGAGACAAAAAGAAGCCTCACATGAATAGTGTCAATTGTGTAAGATACATAATCAAGTATTTTGAGAATTCCCTATGGTTACGTATTACACTGTTTCTTCGAAAGAATAAGTTGTGTCCTGGTTTACTTTATTTTGCTTCATGATATATCTCATCAACTCCTAGATTTTTCATCCACATATCTGGAAATCAAAAGGATGGATATGTAAGAAAACAAATGCAAATTGAGACCAAAGATGTCAAAATTAATCACAAAGATTCAAAATGTCATGGTATTAACAGTTATCACAAACTGGATATAACTCATACATAGAGAGACTCAATTGCCACTTCACATTACATTTGTTATTCTATTAACAATTATCTTCCTCTTCCTTCTTTACTTGAATAATAGGTCCTTCAACACAATATTTCCCTTTTCCATTTCTGCTTCCCAATTCTAAGTCCATCCATGTCAATTCAGTGTTTTCAGACACCAGATTAGGCCCTTTTCCATCTATCCACTCATCCATGGGGTCAACAACATTATCTGTATTGTCATTGCTTCCATCTGGATCGAAAGCTTGTAATTGCAAATTACAATGGACGAATACCAAGTCCTGCAGCCTCTGCTTCTCTATCGGGCTCATCCCTTCTGTAAGTAATGTCGCAACCAAGCTTCTTTTCAGCCTATAATGTGAAGCACCATTGCATGTCTGACTAAGTATTCGAACAGCAAGCATTTGCAGCTCAGGACACTGACCTCCATATTGTGACCACCAAAGTGCTGCAACCAAAACTTACAGGTTAACATATGAATTATATGTCAAGATGAAAATAGCAGAAAATGTATAAATCATACCACCTGGGGAAGTATTTGATAGTTTATCTTTGAAACTTCCAAGATGAAACGTGCCCCCCCCAACGCGATACTCATCAATTTGCTGTGTGATCAAATGCTGTATATGGCGATCTTCTATCATGCGAACAACACAACAACAAAGACCACAAGAAACTTCCACATCAGTGTAGAAATTGCTTGAGTAAAAAAGGGTTGGGTTCAAAAAGTAACCCGCAGCATGTAGATGACTGTGGAGGTATTCGTCCCATATGTCATCTATGGCTTTCCAGAATCTTGCATAATGGGATCTTTTGTGTTTGAATTCCTTTTTGATGGTCTCTTTAGCTTGATCAAGTGTATCATATATAAAACCAACTTGTGGCTTATTACTACAGTCTAGCAATTTTATAACTTCTACCAGGGGAATGGTTGCCTTTACAGCCATCAAAGCCTCGGTCCAAAAGGATTGATCCTCAACCATATCTGACATTCTTTTACCCTCACCCGTAGAAGCCAAGACTGAGCTATGCCAATCAGAAGATCGAAACATTCTAATTAAGCATTCCTTCTGTGATACAATGTTCTCCAGAGTCAAAAAGGGCACAATGAACCTTATTTTTGAAGACTTTACGAGCTCATCAGGACAAGCATCTCTTAGAAGCTTCAGGACAGTAGCATGGCTGTAAATAAATTGTGTGAGTGTTTTTGCCTTCTCCAAAACTTCATGTATCGGGTCTATCTTCGTGAACTTCTGTAACATAAGTTCCATGCAATGATAAGCATCTACTGCCCAAAAAACTGTCTTATGTTTTTCCATTAGTTTCGTGCCTGCTTCCATCATGCAAGCAGATGTAGAGTATGCAACAATTTGGACCACAGTTTCAACTCCAATATCCTTAAGAACTTCCTCAAAGAATAATAGCATGGCATCAACATTGTCATTGAAAGATGAAATATCTGATGACCGAAGATAAATGGTGCCCCTCGGGCAGTACACTAGGATATTAATCAGATTTCGACTGTTTAAATCTACCCATCCATCTAGCAAGATACTACACCCTGTGCTTGCCCATGAATTTCTGATTTCTGTTACATACTGTTGCATCTCTTTCACTGCATCCTGAAGGATCCAACCTTTCAACTCATCACAACTAGGGAATTTTATTGTCTCCCCAGGACTAAGGGTGGCTTTTACCATCCTTTGGAAGCTAGGTGACCTGATAGCATCAAAGTCGATTCCTGCTTCATAAAAAAATCTCCCCATAGATTTCGAAATCTCTTGTGAGAATGAATCTGCAATACAACTACCAGATACTTTTGAATTCACTCCGTTATGCTTTTTATTTCCACTTTCAGAACTCTGAGTGATGTCTGTCTTATTTGGTTCACCATCACCATCTCGGGGGCACCAGTTCCTTTTCAAAGGAAGATTTGTGTGGTTTAGTTGTTCATCTTCCTTGCTTAAATTGCCATTTTTCTTCTCAAGTACCTCAGCTTTCAGTGCTTCTTTTACAAGTGTAGGAGCGTTCAAGCAGGGAATTACATTTCCACGAATGCCTCCTAAGTGGTATTTAAGCCGGGTAAACCCTGAAACAACTTTACTACAATAGTTGCACTTGATTTTCTTCTTCTTTTGATCTAATTCCACACCATGTTGCCGAACATCAATTTTATCTTGAGCCATTTCCCGCATTTATATTGACTCTTCTTCAACTGCAAAACAATGATCCATGAGCTGTTAGACCATCTTAAAGATAGAGAAACAGGAGCATGCATAACTTCCATTCCTTCATTTCAGTTAAAACAGTGACTAACAAAACCAGAGTCTGTTTCAAGTGAATAGCAAACTACCCTAATTCCTATTTATCAATCCTGATCCTAATAAAACATGACATCAATCATCATTAAGAACACAGAGGAAAAAAAACTGTCAAATGGGCTATGGTTTCTTTTTACAACAACAACATACCCAGTGAAATCCCACAAAGTGGGGTCTGGGGAGGGTAAAGTGTACGCAGACCTTAAAACTATGGTTTCTTTTTAAGAAACAAGAAATCCTCGAGGGTCAGTTCGAAACTCATGGATAATGGGTACAATACATTTCTAGCAGTAAATCCTCTCACATAAGTGTGTATTCGCGCATAAAGTAAATACATAAACAAACAAGAGTAACTACGCACAAGTTTAACATATTTGATGTGAGCAATACACACTTAAAAGTGTGGCCTAGCGATTCATGAAGTGGATTAAAATCATAGTTCAAATCATAGATACAAAAATGCACTAGATAATTTCTTCCCATCTGCTTAAGCTTTTGAAGGCAAGACAAGCTAGGGAGACACCACTGTTATAAGAATTAGGAAAAATATGAGCATTATTATGCAATTTGGAAGCTTATAACTATGAAATAGTCCTTGCTTTTCTTATAGGCTTATAACTTGGCCCAATTTATAATTTATTCAACCACCCTTGCTAGCAATAACAATTTTTTCCGTCTTAACAAGTTCTAATATAACACAAACTTCTATTCTTACTACTCTCTCCAAGGCAACTTGTTTGTCTAGTTTTGACTTACACGAAATTTGAGAAAGTAGAGAAAAGCTTTTGAATCTTGTCATCTTAAACTAAAAATATGTGGAATGTGCCAAAATTTCCTTTAATCTTGTGTTCTTAAACATGTTAGATGGAAAGTTAGTATCATAGGATAGTCAAAAAGGAAAGAGACATTCTTTATTAAACGAACTAAAAAGGAAAGCCTTTTACTTTTTTGTTTTGATAATCGTGGTGTCCGGTTAGTTTTGCACAGAGCTCGATTCATTTCATGGAGCACAGCTACCTCCCATCTGCATAGATACCAACTAATATTATGCACTTGAATAGATTACCTAATATTTTTGCATCCAATGGTACACATTCTCAGACTACATAAACAAATTGTCTTGTTCCTCCTATTACTGCATCTTAAAACTCATTCTTGACGAAAATATAACGAAATAAAAAGGGGGGATTTTGATATTCAATAGTTGTGAATACAAAGAAGTGTATTCTGCTAGTGAAAATCTACAAAGAGCAAGTGAAAAAAGCTAAAAAGGCCCCTCCATTTCTACAGTCTGAAATGAAAGCAGCTAAAAGAGCAGAGTAGTTCATGAACTAAAGAAAACAGAATCACAAGCAAATAATAACATAAATTTCAACAAGATGAAGGAAAAAGGGTAATACCAGTTATATGAAGAGTGCAGCATTAGTAGAGTCATTTTTGTTGATTTCTAAGGAAAGAAAGCCAATAAGTATGAGTAATGAACCTGAGTAAAAAAAGGGGTTCTGGGAATAGTACTCATAGTAGTACATGCTCTGCTCTGACTCTGAAAAAGGGGCTGTGCTCCTTTCTTTCTACTGCCAAGTGTTGCTCCACTTTCATATGGGTACAATTTTATCTTTTCTATTTACACTGGAAAATGTATTGGCATTTTCTCATTGGTGTTACTGAAGAGGAAAGGTTACTCCAAAAAAAAAAGAAACAATTTTTCCTCCCATATTTTAGGAAACTCATAATTCTTATTAGTTTAGAAGAACTTTGTCCTAATAAATTTGAGAAAGGATAATATTATTATTCAAGTTTGGAAACATATTTTACTTATAGGTTTGAGACTACTGAGGAAAGCATTATACAGAATACACAATGTAGTCCAAAGGCCATGAAAGCATTGTAAACTTGTTCTCTTTTTTTCATAGGAAAACTCTCCCTGCTTTTGCTGGGAGGAGTAGGCCTAACCGAACCTCATTAAATCCTTGTGTTATATTCTTCTTCTCTATTTTCTTTGTTTGTGATTGTGTGCTAGTAAATCCAGGATATTTCCACGACACACCCAAATAAGATTTAAGTAAAGATACCTTTGAAGTTTGTATATCTTTGCTAAAAATGTGATGCATATATACTGTCATTTTTTTAACAAGAATATATCCATTCTAAATCGCAATGTTGGGGCTTTTACACTTTCCCCATTAAAGATTGAAAGCTAAGACTAACGGCTTAGAGGTAGTTTGGTTACCGGTATGAGATACCAAGGATATCTCATGGGTGCTTATTGGTTACTTCGGTCTGTGTATTATTAATTTGATTTCGATTTTCAGTTTGTAAACATGTTAAACTAATAATCAAACCAATAGATATTTATTAATGATTTTCGGTTAGTGATCCTTAACTATTCAATTTTTGGTTTGACTGATAAGAAAATGTTTTTCTAATTTTAATGTCGAAATTCGGACCCCTTTTGGTTAAAAAACACTCTTTCCATTAGTCTAAAATTTTAGATATAAAGTTCAAATTGTGTGTAGGCAAAACACTCTCACTGTTCTGTTTATTCAAAGTTTCAATAAAGGTAACATTTCCATGAAAACTATGTTGACGTTCGATTGCAAATATTTTCTATTTTAAGTGCAGAATAATTGTTGATTACTGCACTCAACTTTTTAATGTACAAAGAGAAACAAATTAATTTCAAGTTGAAAATATCTTCAAGCTCTAAAGCTAATATTTCCTTTGAATTTTCATTTGAGCAGAAATCTCAAATACAAAAAAGAGAGCAGAGAATAAGAACTTTAGGCTTGATGTCTTGTTCACAAATTACTTTGTTCATGTCACTACTTTAGAAAGACTCATTACCAATACACATTTGCTACTCTATATATACATTTATCTTCCTCTTTCCTCTTCCTCCTCCGCTTCCTCCTTTACATAAATAACAGCTCTTTCAACACAAGCTTTTTCCTTTCCGTTTCTGTTTGCCAGTTCCAAGTCCATCCATGTAAGTTGAGTGTTTTCAGGCACTAAATTTGGCTCTTTTCCGACTATCCACTCATCCATGGGGTCAACAACATAATCTGTATTTTCATTGCTTTCATCTGGATCAAAAGCTTGTAATTGCAAATTACAATGGACAAATACCAAGTCCTGCAGCCTCTGCTTCTCTATCGGATTCATACCTTCTGTATGTAATGTCTCGACCAAGCTCCTTTTCAGCCTATAATGTGAAGCACCATTGCATGTCTGACTAAGGATCCGAACAGCAAGCCTTTGAAGTTCGGGAAACTGAACTCCATATTGTGACCACCAAAGTGCTGCAAACATAACTTACAGGTTAACATATGAATTATATGTCGAAGATGAAAATAACAGAAAATGTTTAAATCATACCACCTGGGGAAATATTTGATAGTTTATCTATGAAACTTCCAAAATGAAATGTGCCCCTCCCCATGCGATACTCATCAATTTGCAGTGTGATCAAATCCTGAATATGACGATCTTCTGCCATGCGAACAACACAACAACAAAGACCACAAGAAACTTCCACATCAGTGTAGAAATCGCTCGAGTAAAAAAGGGTTGGGTTCAAAAAGTAACCCGCAGCATGAAGATGACTGTGGAGGTATTCGTCCCATATGTCATCAATGGCTGTCCAGAATTTTGCATAAAGGGATTTCTTGTCTTGGAACTCCTTTTTGATGGTCTCTTTAGCTTGATCTAGTGTGTCATATATAAAACCAACTTGTGGCTTATTAGTACCATCGAGTAACTTCATAACTTCCACCAGGGGAATGGTTGCTTTTACTGCCATCAAAGCCTCACACCAAAATGATTCATCTTTAACCATATTTGATATTCGTTTACCCTCATTCGTAGAAGCCATGATTGAGGTACGCCAATCAGAAGACTGAAACATCCTAATTAAGCAGTCTTTCTGTGAGACAATGTTTTCCAGAGTCAAAAAGGGCACAATTGACGTAATCTTTGAAGACTTCACAAGCTCATCAGGACAAGCGTCTCTTAGAAGTTTCAGGGCAGTAGCATGGCTGTAAATAAATTGTGTGAGTATCTTTGCCTTCTCCAAAGCTTCTTGTATCGGGTCTATCTTCGTGAAATTCTGTAACATAAGTTCCATGCAATGAGAAGCATCTACTGTCCAAAAAACTGTCTTACATTTTTCCATTAGCTTCTTGCCTACTTCCATCATGCAGGCAGACGTTGAGTATGCAACTATTTGGACCACAGTTTCAACTCCAACTTCCTCCAGAACTTCCTCAAAGAATAATAGCATGGCATCAACATTCCCATTGAAAGATGAAATATCTGATGATCGAAGATAAATGGTACCCCTTGGGCAGTACACTAGGATATTAATCAGATTTCGACCGTTTGAATCTATCCATCCATCTAGCAAGATGCTGCATCCAGTGCTTGCCCATGAATTTCTAATTTCCGTTACATACTGTTGCATCTCTTTCACTACATCCTGAAGGATCCACCCTCTCAACTCCTGACAACTGGGGAATTTTACTGTCTTCCCAGGACTAAGGGTGGCTTTTACCATCCTTTGGAAGCTAGGTAACCTGATAGCATCAAAGTCGATTCCTGCTTCATAAAAAAATCTCCCTATAGATTTTGAAATATCTTGTGAGGATGAATCTACAACAGAAGTACCAGCTACTTTTGAACTCACACCATTATGTTTTTTATTTACACTTTCAGAAGTCTTATTTGGTTCACCATCTCGAGGGCACCAATTCCTCTTCAAAGGAAGGTTTGGGTGCTGAAGTTGCCCAACTTCCTTGATTAAATTTCCATTTTTCTTATTAAGTATCTCAGCTTCAAGTGCTTCTTTCACAAGTATAGGAGTTTCCAAGCAAGGAGTTACATCTCCACGAATGCCTCCTAAGTGTTGTTTAAGCCGACTAAAACCAGAAACAACTTTACCACAATAGTTGCACTTAACTTTTAACTTCTTCTGATCAACTGGCACACCATGCTGATGAATATCAATTTTATCTCTAGTCATTTCCCACGTTTATATTGTGTGATCTTCAACTGCAAAACTACAATCCATGAGATGTTAAGACCTCTTTAAACTGGAGAGCACCCATAACTTTCATTCCGAAAATGTGTGAAGTTATAAGATCCTTGATATCAGTTAAACAATAACCAAATAAACAGTGCAGAAAACAGAACAAATATTCAATCATGATTGTAATGAAAAATGTTAGTGTCAATTCAATCCGAAATATGGCATCATAAAAAATACAACAAAAAGAACTATGGCATGGCATTTAACAATACCCAATAAAGATTTTATAACCACTTAGTCGAATCTTCATCAACATTGAAAAAAAGTTTTCCTGAATGTTCTACATCATTAAATTAACAAAAGAGGAAATTTTGACATTATCACTATATTACAGAAGGATACTATATCAGAACATCCAAAAAAACAATTTCTAGTGTGTTATTTACCTTTCCTCTGCTAGGGTTTGTACATGAGACCTCACGGTTGTCAACCCACAAAGCCACACCCTTGGGCACAAGAAGCATATAACATATTAGAATAAGGTAATAAACGACGCCTAACTTATGGAGATATAGATGAGACTTAATTAGATGAGCAGAACTGAATTATGAGCCAAATGGCTTTATTACACAAAACAAGACCAGTCCACAGAGTCCAAAAGATAAACAAGCAAAGAGGTAAGCACACTCTTTAACTTTTAGTCTTTACCAATCTTGATGTGAGCTATATCCAAAATGGGAAAAAATATGCATTATAGGTATCAAAGGGTATGATCTAGCGGTTTCAATGAAGATGATGACAACCACGGAAGATCATCAGGGTTCAAATCCTAGTAGAGACGGAAAAAAACACTAGCCATACTTCCCATCTTGATTATTTAACCACTCCTAGCTTCCAACACCAATTTCTTCCATGTTTAATATAACACAAAGTTAAAGTATCATCATTAATACTTCTGATAAGTAACACAGCCTTTTAATACATTTCTATAACTATTTAACTGCTATTGAGAGAGACTATCCAATTAAAGGAGGAAATTATATCACTTTCACTAATTTATCCAAAAATATAAAATACAATGCCAAACTAGGAGCAAAAACCTTCACTTTTTTGAAACCAAACACAATCTTACTACAACTAAAAAGTCATTTTTAAAGAAAAAAAGGAAGTAGAAAGGGTAGAAACAACAAAAAACAGAAAAAAGTATTCACTCAGTGCCCTTTTAGTTGTAAAGTCAATTTGACTAATTTACAAAATTAAATTAGATTATATATAAATTCGACATTTTAAACTAAAAATTTAGATATTCAAAAATTATAGAAAAAGTAGTATAAATTACAATCTTCTGTATATATTAATATACATGAAAAAATTATCGAAAAATACTAGTAAAAGTTTTTATCTTTGACTGAAAAAAAAAAAGAAACCATGACACAAGAAATAGAAGTTGGCATTCAACAATTTTACAAATTCTTGGAAAAAAAAGGGGTAACAAGTAAAGTCCTCATGAAACTGATTTTGCTCTCTTTGAAGAACAAAGAGAGCAAAATCAGAAGCAAATAATCAAAGAAACCTAAAAAGGTCACAACTTTGGAAAGATTAATAAACAACAAAGAAAGGGGTTAATGCAATTTTACCAGTATGAAGAACTACAGAAGTAGTGTCAGTTTTGCTTGCTGATTTCTATTTCTATTTGATCAGAGAAGAAAAGGAAAAGCTAACAAGTATAAAATGTGAAAAAGGGGTGCGGAGAAATCAAGAAATAGTGCCATTGATGCTTTTTCTCACTCTACTGTCACTCTAATATTGGCTTAATACAATTTTGTCTCTGTGTTTCTTTGGAAAATGGATTGGCATTTTGTGATAGGAGTAACGGAAGAGGAAAGGTTTTTAAAACAAAATGACAAAAACAGAAAGAGAAAAAGAAAAAGCATACTGCAAACTTGCAATTAATCAACTCTGACGTTATTTTACTCACAAAATGATAATAGTGGTGTCTTGCATGTTCAAAGGTAGGGTCAAAATACGAGAAAATGATCAAAATGGTCCTTAATGTATGGGTTTAATTTTATTTGGTACTTAATATATGAACTTGATGGAAATGATCTTTTATGTATAAAAAATTGTGATCAATTTGGTCCTTAACTCTAAAATTAATATATATATATTTTTTTGCTATTAAAATACACGGAATATGTAAAAGATACCCTCGTTCAAGACTTTCCTTCCTCTGTTTCCAAAAATTTCAAAAGGGCATATCAATTTTTTTAACCAAAAAGGCAAAATCATCTTCTGACAAAATTGACGCCGTTACTCCTTTAAAAAACATAAAAATCGCTGCCGGTCCAAATTTTTTTTTCTTTTTTCTTTAAAATCACTGCTGTTAATTTTTTTTAACAACCCTACCCCAGCATCGTTTAAAAAATAGAAATAGCTGTTATAGCAGCCATTTTCTTAAAAAAATTTAATTTTTTTTCTATTAAAAATTCTCGAGGCGAGGACTGCTTAAAAAAATAATGAAAAATCGCTCCATGTGTAGCGATTTTAGTTAAAAAAAAATTTTAAATAATCGCTGCCAAGGCAGCGATTTCAGTAAGAATTTTTATTATTATTTTCCAATTGTTGCTAGCAATCAAAAAGTATACAATAAAAAATTATAAAGTAACTCAATTGGGAAATTTTTTCTAATGAAATCGCTGTCGTGGCAGCGATTTCCCATTATTTTTTTAAGCAGTCCTCGCCTCGGGAATTTTTAATAAAAAAAACTTTTTTAAGAAAATGGCTACTATAGCAGCTATTTCTATTTTTTAAACGCTGTTGGGGCAGCGTTGATAAAAAAAAATCACAGCAGCGATTTTAAAGAAAAAAGAAAAAAAAAATTGGACCGGCAGCGATTTTTATGTTTTTTAAAGGAGTAACGGCATCAATTTTGTAAGAAGAAAATTTACATGATTATAATTATTCCTCTATTTCACGCATATAAAGATATTTTATCTGACTATTTTTTCTCTCACCAATACTATCAATATTTCTCTCTCACTCTGTAACTCCATCNATTTATCCAAAAATATAAAATACAATGCCAAACTAGGAGCAAAAACCTTCACTTTTTTGAAACCAAACACAATCTTACTACAACTAAAAAGTCATTTTTAAAGAAAAAAAGGAAGTAGAAAGGGTAGAAACAACAAAAAACAGAAAAAAGTATTCACTCAGTGCCCTTTTAGTTGTAAAGTCAATTTGACTAATTTACAAAATTAAATTAGATTATATATAAATTCGACATTTTAAACTAAAAATTTAGATATTCAAAAATTATAGAAAAAGTAGTATAAATTACAATCTTCTGTATATATTAATATACATGAAAAAATTATCGAAAAATACTAGTAAAAGTTTTTATCTTTGACTGAAAAAAAAAAAGAAACCATGACACAAGAAATAGAAGTTGGCATTCAACAATTTTACAAATTCTTGGAAAAAAAAGGGGTAACAAGTAAAGTCCTCATGAAACTGATTTTGCTCTCTTTGAAGAACAAAGAGAGCAAAATCAGAAGCAAATAATCAAAGAAACCTAAAAAGATCACAACTTTGGAAAGATTAATAAACAACAAAGAAAGGGGTTAATGCAATTTTACCAGTATGAAGAACTACAGAAGTAGTGTCAGTTTTGCTTGCTGATTTCTATTTCTATTTGATCAGAGAAGAAAAGGGAAAGCTAACAAGTATAAAATGTGAAAAAGGGGTGCGGAGAAATCAAGAAATAGTGCCAATGATGCTTTTTCTCACTCTGCTGTCACTCTAATATTGGCTTAATACAATTTTGTCTCTGTGTTTCTTTGGAAAATGGATTGGCATTTTGTGATAGGAGTAACGGAAGAGGAAAGGTTTTTAAAACAAAATGACAAAAACAGAAAGAGAAAAAGAAAAACATACTGCAAACTTGCAATTAATCAACTCTGACGTTATTTTACTCATAAAATGATAATAGTGGTGTCTTGTACTCCCTCCGTCCCTATTTACTTGTCCATATTTTCTTTTTTGGTTGTTCCTATTTAGTTGTCCATTTTGACAAATCAAGAAAGAACAACAAATTTTTTCCTATTATACCCTTATTTACACTTCTTGAAAATTGTAGAAGTGTATGTTGTTTCCCTCCAATTTATTTCACTTTAATTCAAATAAGTTGTTGTAATTTTGAATTGAAAAGTTGTCATAAGGGTAAAATTGTAACTTCACTGTGCTAATCATTGTTGCCTTAATCTGTGTGCCATTTCTAAAGTGGACAACTAAAAAGGGACGGAGGGAGTATGTTCAAAGGTAGGGTCAAAATACGAGAAAATGATCAAAATGGTCCTGTATGGGTTTGATTCCATTTGGTCCTTAATATATGAACTTGATGGAAATAGTCCCTTATGTATCATAAATTGTGATCAATTTGGTCCTTAACCCTAAAATTAATATATTTCTTCTTTTTTTTTTGCCGTTAAAATACACGAAATATGTAAAAGATGCGCTCGTTCAAGACTTTCCTTCCCCTGTTTTCAAAAATTTCAAAAGGGCATATCAATTTTTTTTAACCAAAAGGGCAAAATCGCTCCTGACTGAGCGATTTTCTTCTGAAAAAATTGACGCCGTTACTCCTTTAAAAAACATAAAAATCGTTGCCGGTCCAAATTTTTTTTTCTTTTTTCTTTAAAATCGCTGCTGTTAATTTTTTTTAACAACGCTGCCCCAGTAGCATTTAAAAAATAGAAATAGCTGCTATAGCAGCCATTTTCTTAAAAAAGTTTAATTTTTTTTCTATTAAAAATTCCTGAGGCAAGGACTGCTTAAAAAAATAATGGGAAATCGCTCCACGTACAGCGATTTTAGTTTTAAAAAAAATTAAATAATCGCTTCCAAGGCAGCGATTTCAGTAAGAATTTTTATTATTATTTTCCAATTGCTGCTAGCAATCAAAAAGTATACAATAAAAAATTATAAAGTAACTCAATTGGGAAATTTTTTCTACTGAAATCGCTGTCGTGGCAGCGATTTCCCATTATTTTTTTAAGCAGTCCTCGCCTCGGGAATTTTTTTAATAAAAAAAATTAAAACTTTTTTAAGAAAATGGCTACTGTAGCAGCTATTTCTAGTTTTTAAACGTTGCTGGGGCAGCATTGTTAAAAAAAAAAATTCACAGCAGCGATTTTAAAGAAAAAAGAAAAAAAATTGGATCGGCAGTGATTTTTATGTTTTTTAAAGGAGTAACGGCTTCAATTTTGTCAGAAGAAAATCGCTTCGTCAGGAGCGATTTTGCCCTTTTGGTTAAAAAAAAATTGATCTGCCCTTTTAAAATTTTTGAAAACAGGGGAAAGAAAGTCTTGAACGAGCGCATCTTTTACATATTCTGTGTATTTTGATGGCAAAAAAAATATATATATTAATTTTAGGGTTAAGGACCAAATTGATCACAATTTATGATACATAAAGGACCATTTCCATGAAGTTCATATATTAAGGACCAAATGGAATCAAAGCCCATACATTAAGGACTATTTTGATCATTTCCCCGTCAACATACTAGTTTGTCTTAATTTATATATATGACCGTAATTTGATTTGATAAGAAATTTAAGAGTATTTGTGTGTTTATAAATTATTTCATTAAAAGTGTAATGTTTCAATTATTATCGAAATATTTTATTATTATTTTTAGTATATTATACTTATAATATAACACATTAAAAGTTGAATATTTACGTAGAAATTAGAATAAATTTATCATAATGTATTATTTATTTAGTTATATTTCATCAATAATTTTTTTTATTTGAATTATTAATATGTATAATTAGGACTGTGAATCGGTCGTCTCGATTCAGTTTAAGTTATCGGTTTTATAGACATTCAAAAAAGGTTTATCGGTTGTTGATCGTTATCAGTTTAGTTATTGGTTTAATTATTAAGATCTGACATAAAAGCTAATAATTGAAAATCACTTAAAAACAAAGTAACAAACAAAATGAACCATGTAGATGAGTTGACAGATTGCATATTGATACATTAAAGAATAATGAAAGTTTGAGACAACTAGAAATAAAAGAAGGACAAATTACTTAACTACACTCATTTACTTACCTTAATATCCATTTATCCCTACTTATTTTAAAATTTTCAAAAATCCCTTATTTACCTATGTATCCCGCATGTATCCCGTGCACAACGTTATGTATCCCGCTATGTGGAATGTATCAAACGCTATGTATCCCGTGCACAACACTGTGTATCCCGCATGTATCTCGTGCACAATGCTATGTATCCCGCTATGTGGAATGTATCAAACCTAATGTATCCCTTGCACAACGCTATGTATCCAGCCATGTGGAATGTATAAAACCTAATGTATCCCGTGCACAACACTATATATCCCGTAAACATCATTGTTATGCCGTAATTTTCCTATCTTTGGAAAAAATTACTTTTTGAAATGTTTTAAGTATAAAATAATTTTTTGAAAAATACTTAGAAAGGAGTCGTCACTTAATTTTTTAAAGAAATTAAGAAAACTTATAATTTTCAAAGATTGAAACAGAAAAAATCATTTGAAAATACCAAAGAGGGTTCGGGGTTCCATTTACACTTCGAGAAGAGTTTAAGCATTCGAGTGCCCGCTAACATACGGTTGACCTGCGACTTGACTAAAATATGTTTTGACTAATTTTTTAGGAATATAATTTAACATAAAATATATAATTTATAGTATTTGATTAACTTTAAGAAAATAATTAAATAAAAGACACATTTTATATTATTTTATTTTATAGAGAAAGGGATCCAAAATGGAACATTTGACTCGAAATACAAGTGATTAGAATTTTAATAAAACTAGATTAATTAGAATTTATTTAATTCATTTTTTGAAATAATAATTTAAACCAATTTAATAAATTAAAGCATGAAAATCTTTTTTTTTTTTATTGAAGAGTAAAAGTTTTGACTAATCTTTTTGAGAAAATGACTAAGTAAGTATTTATAATAATAATTTACACTATTAGATTAACTTTGAGAAAATAGTTAAACAAAGAGCGATTTTTATATTTTAAGAAAAATGAGACCTTAATTGAAATATTTGAATTAGAGACAAGTAATAAGAATTTTAACGAAAACTAAATTAGTTGGTTTTTATTTGAGTCATTTTTTGGTTTATGAAAAATTATTTTAAACTAATAAAAAAAGTTTTGACTAAATATTATAAATGAAAATACAAGAGTTGATAAAATAAGATTTGCTAGAAATAAAACAATACAGAGAAATAGTTGGTCTTTTGGGGAATTCAACTAAGTTAATTTACAATTATAAAGTTAGAGTTAAACAACAAACAATAAATAATCACAATTAAATAATTAAAGAGTAAGGGAGAAATTGAATTTGGGCCCCCTTTGGGCCAATTTCGTGGTATTTTTTGGGGTTTAACCAAAATCCGTGTTTGTATACATTTTCTGTATATCAGTGTATATCGACATGTATATCAGCCTTTTCCGTGTATTTCCTGCTTCCGAACACCTGTATTTCACCTCATCTCTTTATTTTCGCATTTTTTGACCTGTAAATCTCTGTATAATGAGTGTATAGTGTTGTATACATATTGTATACATGTTGTATACAATGTGTATACAGCCCATTTTCAACTTTTCGGGACCTGTAATTTAACTTTCCAGCAACTCAAACGAGATGTGGCTGACTTGATAAAAAATCTTGGGACTTTATGGCGCTCTCGAAATGTGAAGGGAAGGAAGATGAAGTCCAAGAGGACTCGGATGGTATATACATGCGAAAAAAAAAGGATGGTAAAGATTAGTACCCAAAAATAGCATCTCACAGTCATAGCATTAAATGACAATGAAGGTTAATCAATTACAAAATAAGAAATGCCTAGCTAGTATCACTTAATAACCTCCAAGCTAAAATAAAACACGTTAATTAAGTTGGACAATACAATAAAACAAATAGCAGTGACTATGAATGCAAGATCAAGCTATAATGCTAGAAAATAATTATAGGACGAATCTAATAACTCTATTATGTTGCGAGCTAACATGTAACGAAAAAGTCGTTAATTCAATAATATCGAACAAATATAAATAGAAGAAATGATATCATGTCAAGACAAATAGATTTTCATGCTTAAATTATCAATCATGTAACATTGAAGGCAAACAGTTTTAAATAAAAATAAAGTATCTATATAGAGTAGGTAATTTGTCTCCCTTGCTAGAATAAAATATGACTAAAGCAATTAAAGAGCTCTTAATTTTAAGTCAATGGGTAGACTCATTTATCCATGGTTTCTAAGAGAGACAAAAGAAAATGAGCCACCGGAAGTTCTCCTGGGAGGTCAAAGGATCAGCATATAATACATTGAAAGATCGATACCCAAAAGAAATATGCTTCAAATAATTTTAAGAATGAAACTCTAACAAACTAGAATTTGGAAGAAGAAAATAAGAAATTCAATTCTACATCAACTACAAATGGCAATTCACTTATACAAAGATTATTGAGTAAAAAGGGAGAGATTTGGGCAAGGTTCACTCCAAACAATGAAGTAACGAAACCCGAACAATAATGGAGAAAGGAGGAAGAGAGCAGCCGAACATTACTATGTCGAAATAACTCGAATATACGCACTAAATTTAATCTTAGTATGCTTGAAGGGTGTAGATAGTAAGGACGCATAAGTGAAAAATCATTAGCATAGTAGAACACTTTTACATGAAAGATTTAACACAAGGAACTATGCTCCAACAGCTTTGAAACAACATGTTTATTGATTTTTTTTTATTTTTTTTTGTTTTAGTTAATAAGAAACTCAAAATACACTAACTCGCAAACGCAAAACAACTGCGAATCTTTCTTAGAACGCAGACTCTATAAATACAACGGCTAATATCGATCCCTAAAGGACGAATGCCATAGCGAAGAAGGTGAGACAGTAAACACTCAATTCGTGCCATTTATATTAACGGAAATAATAAATAAGTGAAAGATATCATATATCAAATTAAAGATGGAACCATCTGTGGAAGATGATCCCGAACTAAAAAAAAAAAAAACTGAATTGCTACTCACGGCTAATAAGACAAGGTAACAGCGACAAGAAGATTTTAACAAGAAAAAAGAAATTAGGGACTAAAAGGAATCCCTAAGATTTCGAGCAAGTCAGATCAAACAACAATATTCAAAATAGGCAAGCTTTGTCACTAGTTTGTAGTCGAAATAAGTAAAAAACGATCTGGAAATTTTAATATTCAAATGCTTTACACGGTCAAGGATCCAACATATCAGCACATCAAGAAATAAAAGACATGATCCCAAATAAGGTTTACCTTTTGAAATACAGCGAAATCAGGACAACAACGAGCCTGAAGGGACGATTCTTTTACCACAAACTTCGAATACGAACGACAAACTAAAAAAATTCAAGAGTCATTTTTTGTAAGCTATTTTTCATATATAACCTCAAAATCCAACCTTTTTTTCCTTGTCCCTAATCACTGAGGGAGAGAACTATTTATAAGGAAAGATGGACGATTAAGGGGGTAAAATCCGTTTGAATTTTGAATCTGCCCGTTTCTTTTCGAGGCAACAGTGAAGGGATTCAGAAAATCCCAGAAAAAAGGGGAAAAGGGACGTGAGGGAGGTTGGACGCTGGATTTCACACGCAAGGAAGAGGAAGAAAACGTGCAGGGGGTGGGGTTGATTTGGTGTTGTTTGGAGTCGTTACTGATTCCGTGATTTCTGGATTTAAGGCGTGAAGAAGAAGAAGAAGACCAGTATGGGTAGTGGGGTCGCGTACGTTGTTCGCTGATGGTTCTGGTTTCTGGGTTTGTTCACGTTCCACGGAGAAGGAAGAAGAAACGTATGGGAGTGGGGTTGGTTTTGGGTTGTTTTGGAATTGTTGTGTATTGTATGTTGGGCTGCTGAAAGTAACGCGAGAAAGGGAGAAATGAGCTGGAAATTTGAAATGAAAATGGGCCCAAAATTGGCCTATTGAATTGGGTATGGGGTGAGGTAAAAAGGAGCTTGAATTAAGAATTTGGTCAAATTGACTGAAATTGTAACCAATTAAAATTAAGAACTTAGTCAAATTGAATTTAATTAGCAAATTCGACTTATAATTAAAGATGACAAATTAACATAATTAATTAATGAGCTTCCTAATTAAATCGATTATAAAACAATTAATTTAATTACAAACTAATTAACTAGAAACTATAACTTAAACTAAAGTAAATTAATAAAATACTTAACTAAAATGTAAATCTTTTGAGATAATTTTCGATATTTATAAAATAACTTGATTGTAAAAATATACATATTTATTATTTAAAATTATTAAAATTATTAAAGGACGATATTTCTTTAGAAATAACTTGAAAGTATTTTGAATTTCATAAAACTCATTAATTCGAAATTTATAACCATCACTAATAAATATTTAAAACATAAAGTCTTTTTGAGATGATTTTTAAATATTCATAAAATACATTAATCATATACATAATTATATAAAACATATATATTATTTAAAAATTATAAAAGTGACAAAACTATTTAAAAATATTGCAAACTATACTATTAATTTTGGAAATTTTATAAAACTAATTATTTTAAATCGTTCGAAATTGAAGAAGCTCGATGATTAATTTATATTGTGGAGGGTTAAAATTGGGTGTCAACAATTATTTTTAAGGGATTTTTGGTAAATAGAAAACTAGAAGGGATAAAATATTATTTAGTACTTATAATATGTGGTTCCTATAATTTATACATTAAAGAATGAAACAAAACCTTAAGTCAAAGACTTTATATACATAATGGTATAAATCACCAATTTGAATGCTAAGATCATACTAAATTTTATTATAGCAAATGTGCAAATAAATTTAATTGTCTACATGATTATAAGGATGCATCCAAATATTATTTACTTTATTAAGTAAAACTAGGGGAAATTAAGAGCACCTAACCTCAGTACCCTCTTCTAAAAAGGATGTAATGTAATGAGGAATAGGACTCAAAAGAACCAACAACTAACTACAAAATTTTATGCCAAATTTGCAACATCTATATGCGAGAAAATAGCCAAATACTCCCTTAACATATTATTGAATTTTCAACTACACACTTATGCTTCATGGGAGCTCTATCACCATCCTAGACTATTTTAAAACGAAATAATTACACCCTTAGATGCTGACATGACACAGAGAGTGTCCTTACTCTCTTGAAGGCATGTGGAAGTCAGAAGAATTGATAAATAATACTCCATCCGTTTCAAAAAGAATGACTTTCTTTCCTTTTTAGTTTGTTTCAAAAAGAATGACCTCTTTCTTTTTTTGGTAACATTTTAATTTCAGTTTTCCACGTGGCATGTTTAAGGCCACAAGATTAAAGGGAAATTTTGTACATTTGACATAACTTTAATTTAGGACCACAAGATTCAAAAGTTTTTTTTATTTTCTTAAATTTCGTGTCAAGTCAAACCAGGTCATTCTTTGTTAAACGGAGGGAGTATTATAATTGTATTATTAATTTAACTTTTTGTTAAATATATGTTTTTTTTTTACTTTTCTCTTTAAGTTTTTTTTTCTTTTTTTTTTTCCCTCTCTTTCTCATTACTCAACATTTACCCAAACCACCATTTCCTCCCCCTTGAACCACCATCACTGCACTGACCACATTGTTTTTTATCCATTTTCTAATATATTTTTTACAATTTGCTTCACTAGTTTCTACAACTAACGCTGCAAATCATCATTAAAATCATCAAATAATCTTAAAATTATTACTTATATTACCGAAAAAAATCTAATTTTCCTTAATTATCTCAATATTCCAAAAAAAATAAAAATTCACAGAGTAAAGACCAAAAATAAACAGAAGAAGAAAGATAGGAGAAACAAAACCAAAAAAAATAAATAGAATTATTAAACACCTCCCATCATAAAAATTCATTCTATTATTGAATTTTTTTAATTATTAGAGAATTCCAGTTAATTAAAATAATTATGACTATAAAATAGATTTTTTCGATCATAAATTTCATAAACCAAACTAAACATGAGTTTTTGGTAGGGATAATACATATATTGGACCCTAAACTTGGCTTCAAATTTTAACTTTGACCTCCAACTTTCATAGTGCACAAACAAGCACTTTAACTATTCAACCTTTTAATAAATAAACACGTGATTTTTGGAGCAAAGAGCGTGGAATGCACACGCTTCCACGTGTATTAGTGAGCCACTCAATGGCTGCCAACTAATTAAACACTTTACACGTGTATTTTTGAACTAAAAAAAAAAAAATTAATTAAGGGTAGAGTTGTCATTTCAACATTTTTTTTACTGTTTTGTGCCTCAAAAATTACCTCTTACTCGCGCAAAACGCGTGCACATCACGCGTTTTGCCAGGTAAGACACGCGTGTTTATTTATTAAAAGGTTGGATAGTTAAAGTGTCTATTTGTGCACTTTGAAAGTTGGAGGTCAAAGTTAAAATTTGAAGTCAAGTTTAAGGTCCAATATATGTATTATGCCTTTTTGGTATATGATTTGGGTCATCATCCAACTTTTTTTCATTTTTATCAATCTCAAGTTAGTTCAAAATATCAACACCATTAATCTACCTTGTCACCGATTTTGGGTCAGTAACATACATCAACCACCAGATCTTATCTTCAATCTCTATTGTTGTTTGGTGAAGAGCAAAAATTTAACCATCGACAATTCGTAAATAAAATATTACAAATTTGGTGTCATGAAGACAAAGAAATAACATAATAAAAAAATTCAAAAAAAAAGAGATGAGTAATCAAACTTGTCAAGGTGCCTGAAGGATGCTATAAAGTGATGAAAAAATGATAATAAAAATAGCTTCGATTTTTTTTGTGGGTGAGTGATTGGAAGAAGGGAATGAAAACAAAAGAGAATAGAAGAAGAAGGAGGAATAAACAACGTATACATATTTTTGTAATTAATGAAAAAAGGGATAAAGAAAAAAATAGAAATAATAAAAAATAACAACTGGAGCGAGTGTGCATCACTAGATGTTGAGAATGTGGTTGTCTAGTTTTAGGGTGTTATATATTTTATTTTTAAAAAGTTCAGGGGGTAATAGGATCCCGCAAAATATAAGTGTGTAGTTGAAAATTCGATAATAGGTCAGGGAGGTATTTGTCTATTTTCTCTCTATATGCTCTTTTTGTTTCTTTATACATTTCTATCCTCTCGTCCAATATCAATTACTGTCTGTTGGTGCTCTATGAATTCAAATTATGTCTACCTCTTAGATGTGTGGGGTTACCCTAAGTATCTAATGGGAAACCCCTTAGTGTGAAACCATTAGTATCTACAAGTTGTTGTTTCACCTATGGCTGAACTTTTCCATGTTGGCCAAAAGTCCAATTGCAATATTAAAATGAACTAAAGCTTCCTTAATTCTAGATACAAATTTGATATCTCTTTTGCAGAATATCATGACATCGTTTGCAAAAATAAAGTGGTTCAGCCTAGGAGCTTTACATATATATAAGATTAAAGTACAAGTTTGAGAAATAGCTCATGCAACCATGAATTAGTAAAATATTAGTATTATTAGATATGATAAATAATTTAAGAATTTGAAAAACTCACATAACAGAAATTGTTATTGTTGTAGGTGAAGGATCTATGCAAATTTTCAGAAAACAAATCTTTAATTAATCAATGAAAACAAATCTTTAATTAATCAATGAAAACAAATCTTTAATTAATCAATGAATTGGAGAGAGTATCATTCCTCTGCTGCTCTATCTGATTCCTCCCTTTTCTATGTAACATCTCGACCAACCTCCTATAATGTGACGCACCATCACACGTCTGACTAAGGATCCGAACAGCAAGCCTTTCAACTTCATATTTTGACCACCAATGTCCTGCAAACATAACACATATATATATTAAAACACACATTAAATAGTAACATATAAGTATAAAATACTGTACCAACCTGGGGAATCTCTTTGGAACTTAAAAAATCAAATGTGCCTAGTTGTTGTGTGATCAAATCCTTTATACGACGATCTTCTGCCATGCCAGTAATACAAGAACAAAGACCACCGGAAATCTTCACATTCTTGAATGAAAAAAGGTTGGGTTCAAATAGTAACCCGTGTCATGGAGAGGACTGTGGAGGTATTTGTTACATGTGTCATCTATGGCATTCCAGATTCTTACATCAGTTTCTTGCCTGCTTCCATCATCCAATCAGATGTCGTGTATGCAACAATTTGGACGACATTTTCAACTCCAACTTCCTCGAGAAATATATAATAGCATGGCATCGACATTCCAACTGAAAGATGAAAATGGTACCCCTCGGGCAGTACGCTAGGATTTTAATCAGATTTCGATTTTTTTAAATCTATCTAGCAAGATACTACACCCTGTGCTTGCCCATGATTTTCTGATTTCCGTTACATACTGTTTGTTGCATCTCTTGCACTGCATCCTCAAGGATCCAACCTTTCAACTAGGGAATTTTATTGTCTGCCCGGGACTAAGGGTGCCTTTAACCATCCTTTGGAAGCTAGGTGATCTGATAGCATCAAAGTCGATTCCTACTTCATAAAAAAATCTCCCTCTTGTGAGGATTGAAAACTCTTCTTAGCATTAAATGCTTCTTTCACAGGCGTAGGAACCTCCGAGCAAGGAGTTACATTTCCACGAATACCTGCTAAGTGGAGCTTAAGCCTATGAAAGCCAGAAACAATTTTAGCACCTAGCTTTAATTGACTTATAATTCTCATCAAGTACTTCATCGCCATGATCACGAATATTAATTTCCTCTAGAGCCATTTCCATCGTTTATATATATATATTCAGTGTTCTTCAACTGCAAAAAAACCAGTCCATGAGTTATTAAGACATGTTTAAACTAGAGAGTACCCATAACTTACAATCTTACTAACTAGGAATAGATAACACTTTAATAACCCTAGAATATCATGTAACCACGTATTATCTTGGGTTCACTTCTATCTTCCTAATGCTTAAGGATATCTTATATCTAATGACTTAGTCACCGTTCATCGTCTAACCTATAAATCAAATTTATATAATACTTGAACCATCACCCTTATTGAAAATTCGTAAACATATCTAATTCTTACATATATTATTTCATGCCTAGCTACGAGATCAATTCCATAAAATAAGCATCACTATCCCCACACTATCCTTTATTTCCATCTTGGTGATCATTCACACTTCAAATTTAGCGTCTAGCACCGAACATGCATAACAACCCAACTTTACATACTACTCTGGTGTAGGAGCTATTAGATAAATAAATAACTTTAGAAACACTAGTCCACCAAAACCTCTTAGTAATAGTAGTCGGTCTTAATCTTACAATCTATCTAATTATAATACATAAGCAAATCCTCGTTTCACACATAACCACTACCTATCCATTCCTACATCAAAACTATATTCATAGATTTATATGCATCAAGCAGTTCCTTTTCAGAATCACAAAGTAAAGCCTTGAGCTATCAATCTTAAGCCACCTTATACTTTTATTAATTACCTGAATCATAAACTCATTTCCTAGTTCAATAATAATCTAAGTCGCATTAACCAATGACTTCTTTTCTACCTTCTATCGTAAGATCTTCCAGAAGATCTACCTCAACTTACTATTCCTTAGTTAACACCTGAAGACATATCATCTCCATTCTAACTTAATGGATATATAATTTATATATATGTACACTACATCTTGATAATTTATTATCCCCACTATTTTGGATACTATTCTTCTAGATTTACATAGTAAATTTATGGTCATTCCACTAATAAATCATTACATCCTTAATTATGCTATATTTTGGGTGCCAATAATATCCAACAATCTGGACACCTACTTTTTCTTTTTATAGATGTTCTATGTAACAAAGAGTTATAGAAGATTCTGGATGCATATCATATTTTTACTCAACAACACAATTCACATAAATAAGAATGTAACATTTTGAATCGATGGGCTAAAGCATCATACTATTGGGCTCATCTCATGAGTCATGCCCTTTCTACGGTCTCCAAAATTCTTATAGTTCTATTTGAGAACATCTTTGCACTAAGAATCAAGATTTATGACTTCTATCTTCTCGAAGATATGGAATCGTTAGACAAACTGGAGAAATGCCCGAATTTGCATACATTTCTTAGGGGATAGCTTTGTTCATGAGATCTAGAGTAAAAATTAGAGAAATATTTCCTTAACATCATGTAGCCCCCCTCCCCCCGCCCTACAAGTGTGACGTGCTTCACACCCATAAAAAGAATTCTACTAGATGCGGCTTTTCAGACATCCTAGGACACTTGAATCCAATGCTCTGATACCAAGTTTGTCATGACCCAAGCCTATACTATAGTCAAGACATGGTACCTGGAACCACGAGTAATCCCAAACTAACCCTTGTCATACATATCAAAGCATAACATAAAGAAACTAAGCAAAAGTTGAAATTCATAACTGATTAATATATCTTAAGAAATCCACGAAACTATATTTCTAACTATTTTAGAATGAAACCAAATACACACCTATCTTACTCTTCTTCTTACAATTTTACTGCGACTGAAAACTCATTTTAATGGGAGAAAAAGGAAGTGAAGTAATCTCCACATAAAAATATAAAAACATTTATTCTTTTTCAATTCCCAAAAGTTAAGAAATAAATTATTTTCCATTTCATTAGCATTTTTTATATTGCTATCTAAATGAATATAAATGTTAAGTTACTATGATTTTATATATATGGTCTATATTATCGTCTAAAAAAGTACATGGGATTATACTATCTTAATTGATAAAACAATATTAAGTAGAAGTTAAATTACTTCCTGTTTTCCTATTAGTTAAAGAGATTTTTAAAAGGAAAAAAACAAGAAAAAAGTTTTTATTAAAAAATAAAAAATTTATTAGGTAAAAAACGTGTTTAAAAAAATATATGTTCATTAGAAAAAAAAAACATGTTTGACCCAATTAAGTAATACTAGGGGAATTTTGGGATCAAGCTTGTAACGATTCAACCCTCTAGTGATATTGTCTTCTTTGGCCGTAGAGCCACACGTCTTTAAAACACATCACTAGGGTGTAAGGCATGCTTACTTATATATCCAACATTTATCTTATGTTTTATCGATTGAAACTTCTTATATTAAGTTGATGTGTCACATACACTCCCTCTTATTAACTCAACGGTCTCACAAAGGTTTGCCCTACCGCATGGAATTTGCCTAGACTCAGCACTGAGGTTTGCCCCGCCTTATTGAAATTTGTCTAAACTCAGTTGAACTCTTGCCCATATCGACAAGACTGACACAAGAGTGACTCTGATACCATTTGTAACAAATCAGTCTGTTGTTGATATTGACCACTCTTATCTAGACTCATACGACTTTAAAATGTGTCACTAGTTTGTAAGGTCTGCTTATTTATATAACCAACATATCTCTTGTGTTTTGCCGATGTGTGACCTCTTACCTTAATTTGGAGTGTCACAAAGCTATTAAAGGAAAACATTTTTGTTCAATTTAACGTAACTTAAATAAATAAATAAAATTATTATTAAAAATATTAGACAATATATAAATTTTAAGAATGACAAAAATATTGGCATGAGCTATAACAATAATGGGTTGTAATACAAGCTCTTGTGACGAATTTTAGCCTTCTTATAATTATGAAATTGAAGATTCATAGCCTAAAGTTATGTATTGTAATTGATTACATTCCAAGTATAGATATCTTGTATAGGTTATATAGACTGCATCTTGTATCTATTGTAAAAAAATAATAATTATTTTTAACATGTTATCAGAGCGTAAACATATTCTTAAATAATTGAGGCTTCTTTATGTGGAAAAACAGAAGGTAAAAAAAGAAAAGAGATCGGAGATTGAAACGTTAGGAGATTGTGTCCTTTCAACAAAAAATTCTCAATGAGAGAACTCATTCCTCGTTGACGTAACATCTAGAATATCTAAGATGTTAAGTCATACATCAATTGTAACTAGTCATAAATATATCGCAGCGCCAATTGACATCAACATGAATGACACCAATTATGAAATTTGGTCTCAAGTTGCAGAGATGTATGTCTCAGACAAAAACAAGTTAGGATACATTAATGGAGACCTTCCATTTGACTATCTCATACAAGGCCATATATTATATATAAATACTAGTTTATGAAGCTTACAAGATTTTATTTTACGGAAGCAGATATGTAACTTTCACGATTTGTATAGTTGTTAAACTGAGAAAATGGATGAATCCCTTTATCTAGAGTCCAATATTCTCAAAAGATGGAGAATAATTTTGCCGCCGTCTAATGTGGTGAAACAAACCTTTCCCCTTTTTTTGCACTCATAATGATGTATTTATACACCAAGAATTAGGGTTAAGGATCATGACAAACTATTGGACTAATGGGCTAATTAACTTATTGGTGGACCTAATCCAATTATTTTTAGAAAATCTACATAACTAGACAAACATAAATTTTATATTTACTCATTAAAACCCTACTTTTAAATAATTATCTTTCAAAGCTATAGTATTGTTTTAATGAAAATTTTACGTGGTTATACTTATTCCTCTATTTTACGCATAATAAGACATTTTATTTGACAAATTTTTTCTCTCACCCGTACTATCGATATTTCTCTTTCACATCGTAACTCCATCAATTTATCACGAGTTACTTTTACTTTCTTCAAGTTCAAATCAGAGATTTTAATAAGTGCGCATTTGTTATTATTCATACCAGATAAAGATCTGAATTAAAGCTAAGTGTAATTTTATTTTTCTTTTATCAATGCTAAGACTGTTACCGAAGGACAGTCATTCAAACATAAAGTATCAAGTAGGTATGTGATTTATTCAAAGTTTCTATTGTATTATGATACATTGTATCTAAAAGGGATCATGTATCGAAAAGATATTATTATGCAATGCAATGTATCGAAAAGGTATCATGATACATCATATATCAAAAAGGTATCGTTATATCATGAGATTAAGTTTGCAAACTTAACCCATAAATTGACCCTATGCTAAATAGCTCAAATCCATGAATAAAAAACAGAAAAACAGAGCAAGATACTAGATCCACTAAATTAAATTAACACCAAACTCCAACCTGCTAGTAATATTGTATGCTTTGGGCCAAGACCCACACGACTATAGGAGTTTAAGGCCTACTTACATATATAACCAACATTTATCTTACGTTTTGTCAACTTCTAACTTCTTATCTTAAGTTTGGGTGTTACATACAACTCCTCTTATAGACTCAAGTTCTTGTAAAGGTTTGCCACACTGCATGAAATTGCCTAGACTCAACACTAAGGTTTGCCACCACCTTACGAAATTAGTCTAAAATTAGTTGAACTCTGGCCCACATCGACAAGGCTGTCACAAGAATGGATATGACACCATTTTTAATGAACCAGTCCACTAGTGAAACAATTTTTATTATTGGATCGTGACAATTTTCTTGAATGACCATCTTAATTATAGAAATAACCGAGCAGACCAATTTTTATTGGTTTTGTAATATTTCAATCGATAAATACTATTTTAGGAGACTTATGAGATTTCTTTGCGGAAATGAATATGTAACAATTATGATTTGTGTCGTTGGAAATCCTCACAAAATGAATGAATTTATTTCATCCCGAGTCCAATATCCTAAGAAGATGCAAAATATTTTTATGTGTTGGATAGATAACCTTAGCCGTCTAATGTGGTGGAAAGATACTCTCTTTTTCTACACTCATAATGGTGTATTTACATCAAGGGTTAGGGTTATGTTTAAGGATTATGACTAACTAATAGGATAATGGGCAATATAACACATTGGTGAACCTAAATCAATAATTATTAGAAAATCTACACAACTAGAAAAACATAAGTCTGATATTTACTCCTTAAAACCCTACTTTAAAATAATTACCTTTCAAAGCTATTGTATTATACTAGTGGAATATTTACATGATTATAACTAGGGAAAATTAGCAAACTAGTCAAACTTCCTAACATAATTATTAAAAACGTCTACATTTTGAAATAATTATTGAAAATGTCAATATGTCAATATTTTAGCAAATAAAATATATCCTAATATAATTAATTTTATTTCCTTTTATTTCTCAAATCGGGCCCCACATTGGATTAATTTTACTCCTCTATCCGTGAAAAAGAAGAAAAAAAACTTTCATCACCCACTTTCCCCTCTTTCTAGGTTTTTACCCCAAATTTCTCATTTCTCTCTCTTGAGTTCTTCACCATTGTTCTCTTCTTTCTTTGTCTAAAAACTTCTTCTATTTTCCTTCAATTTGTTCAAGAAATCTCACAATTCTTTCAAAATATTTTTCACTCACCGATAAAGGTAAATACATTGTCACTAAATATCTTTTGAAATTTTCCTCTATTATGTAAAGACACTATCAATAAAATAAAAATAAAAATATTTGGGTGCTGAAGATTTCGAAAAACTTGTTGAAGACCAAGCTTAGGAAGAACAATTTCCTATTAGTTTGTTTTGTATTTATAAATTTTTTTAGAATTTTGTATCCTTTCTCAATTAATATTCAAATCAATATGTATGCTATCAATATTTGTATTCATTCAAAATCTCATGTTACATAGTTTATGAATCTTGTATTTGTTCTTAATTTGAATTCATTTCAAAGGTATGTCAACTAGATATGTATTTTATTTATTGGAAGAACAACTTCCTATTAGTTTGTTTTGTTTTTTTTAAAAAAATTCAGAATTTTGTATTATTTCTCAATTTGTATTCAAAACTGTATGTATGCTATTAATATTTGTATTCATTCAAAAATTATGTTGCATGGTTTATAAATCTGGTGTTTGTCCTACTTTGTATTCATTCTAAAGGTATGCCAACTAGTTATGTATTTTATTTAAGAATGATTGCAACGAATATTCACTTATTCCTTTTCAGTTTTATATTTCATTTTCAGTTTTTCATCATACTGTTTTTTGTATTTTATATATTATTATATAAAATACTACATAAAAACTAGAATGAATACAAATACAAATAAAATACATATTGAAATGAATAATACTTGAGAAATGATACAAGATTCTGAAAAGAAAAAAAATACACAGTGAAAAAAATTCATGAATACAAATATGTTTCTTAAATAACTACAGATTCATTTGGCATACCTATTGAAATGAAACAAACTAATAAAAAAATACAAATTTCATTATACAAAATACAACATGAAAACTAGAATGAATAGAAATAGTATACATATTGGAATGAATACGATTTTAAAAAAATTAAAAAATTCTAGAAAAAAAATACATTGAGAAAGGCACACATTTGAGTTTTTTTTTTGAAAATGCAACTGATGAAAAAATTAAGGGATATTTACCTTTTTTGAAATATTCTCTTCCTTAATTTTCTCCCTTCTATTATTAAATAATTGTATTCTTTCAAATTAAACAAATTTAAAAAATACATAAATTAGATATATAGCAAACTAAAATATTGACACTTTTAATAAATATTGAAAATGTGACTGATGAATCCTATTAAATGCTAAAATATTGACATTTTGAAAAATTTCCCTAATTTTTTTAGCAAGAAAAAGATTTTGTTTTATTTATTTGGCATTGAATAGTTATTTTTCTTTTTTTTAAAATGTATTTTTGTTCTCCTTATTTTTCTCAAACACACGTTCTAAAAAATTAGTTTTATTATCCCTATTTTATCTTTTTTTATTTATTTTGTCAACACTTTTAAAATAGAGTTCTTCTCTTTTTTGTCTCCTTTTCCTCTTTCCATAATTCTTTTCATACGTAATTATCTCCCTAATTTCAATTCTTCTCCTTAATTCAATCTGTTTATGATAATCAAATATAACAATATGTTTTTTCATGGATACTTCTAAAAATCATCTTTATATATAATCTTGTTCTTGTCAAATTAATTGTTGAATTTCATGATTTGTAGAATTGAAGTTTTTTCAATTTTGTTTTTGCAGAAATTTAGGTTATTCAACCTTTTTTTGTTTTCTTTCTAAAATCCTTTTCATATGTATATTTGCTTCTCTTCTAAATTTTCTCTTATTCTCCTTAATTTACTCTGTCTATGTAAATCATATATAATTGTATGTTTATCGATTGATCTTTCCAATAATTTCTTTTAATATATAATTATGTAGCATTTCTTGCCCCATTAATTTTAAAAATTCGTGATTTGTGGAACTAAAGTTTTTAAAACTTTTTTTGGCGAAAATTGAGGTAATAGTTTTTTGAAATTTTTGTTCTCAATTTCATGGGCAAGAAAGATCTTCATAAAAAATTAGATTGTTGATTTTGATGAATACAACCCAATGTATACCAATGAATTCCAATCTCAATTTAAATAAAAGTATACAAGTTTATTATGTGAATACAAATCACTGAATACACGATGAATACGAACTAATGTATACATAGTGTAGTTACCGTATACATAAACAAAATCACATGTACAATTAATGAATAAAATTTATATATGTATCATATTAATCTCATTCTTGTATTCATTATAGTAATATGTATAATTGATGGTAATATTCTTATGTATACAATATAAAGTTTATGTACACATGCTACAATTACTGTATACATCGATAAAATTTACACGTCTATTTTTATAAATATTTTTTTGTGTATACGTATTTTTTTTATGTATATATTATGTAATGGCAACTTTAATTATTGTATAATTTATGCATATGTATTATTACAGTTTCTAATAAAATGCCATTTAATATTATTTGATTAATTATTGTTGGCTATGTGATAATTAATACACGTTAGACGTTAGAGCATTAATAATACATTTTCTTACCTTAAAAGTAGTCACAATCTTTTAATAAGTTATTTAAAGAACTTTAAAAAATTCATTCCTTAAAAGTTGGTGTAACCTTTTTTTAATGGGTTAATATATATATATATATATATATATATATATATCACTTCTTAAAAGTAGGCAATCGGTTTTCTAATAAACTAATTATTGTTGATTGGTAAAAAAAAAAACAATTCATAAAATTACAATCAAATATATCTTTATGTTTTTGTAAATTGCGTTACTATTTTTTTAAGTAGACGGTTAAATAAAGTTGAGTTTAAGAATTTAAAGAAATTGAAAAGCTAACTTCCTTAATTATAGGAGTTAAAAACAAGAAAGAAAAAATAATCTCACATCTCCTTAATTAATGCGGGTTGGTTGCACATGATAAAAAGAAAAAAACTATAAAAAGTTGGTTTTATTTCTTTTAGGCTAATACGTGCTAATTTTGTTTTAGGTTATTAATTGCTAATTAATATTGGGCTATTTATTGCCAATTATATATAATAGTTGTATGTCTGTGTCAATTCCTCTTGGAAAAATGGTTTCTTGAATATGTAACTTTTAATAAATAATTACTGATTTTAGTAATATTTTTTATTTATTATCATTTATAGCAATAGAGAAAAGACATAAATTCACCCTTCAACTTCTCAGTTACACGCTTAAACCATCATGCCGACCTATTACACACCTTTATTGTTTAAAAAATATTTTTTTTACCCCCTAAAACTAACGTGGCAAAAAATAAGAAAAGAAAAGTGTGTTTGATAGTAAATAAAGTAAAAATAAATAAATAAAAATCTTCTTTCTATTACCACCCTACCCCCACCCTCCACCCCTCACTCCACGCCTCTTCTTCTTCACACACAATTGTCTTCTTCTTCTTCTTCTTCTTCTTCTTTATTTTTTAAAAATTATTTTTCCACCCAATTTTCATCCACCTCACTATACCTCCACGAAAATCTTCTCCCCCTACCCCTCATCATATCCTATTTTAATGTTTATTCGATTTCACCATTTTCATTATATTTGATTTTTCTCTTCGGCTTTATTGGTGGTTGATAAAATTGATGATTAAGTTTAAAAAACTAAAATATAATGATGGATTTGTTGGTGAGGGGTGGCAAAAAAGTGGAAATTGAAGGTAATGGAGAAGAAACAATCAATATTAACAATGATGGTAGTGATATTTGGTGGTGGGTTGGTACGTTTTGATGGTGATGATGTAATTTTGGTGATGATTTTGTTTATGGGTGTCAAATTTTGTGGTGGATCTTTATAACTTTTGTGGGGATAATGGTGATAGTATGATTTCGATGGTGGATTTCATCGTAGGTGGTGAAATTTGTGGCGACTATTTTGATTTTCATGGTGAAATATATTGATTTGGTAGTAATATGGTGGCAATGGTAGTGGTTTCATGGTGGTGTTCATTGAAGAAGAAATAATTGAATGACGTGGAGAATTTTAGTCAAAATTTGACATGGCATCTGATTTGGCAATGACATGACATTGATGTGGCGCAAGTGTGATACATGTCTCATTGTGAGAGTGGTGCTACACGTCTCATTGTGAGAGTGGTGCTACACATCTTAGGAGTACACAAATTCACCATTTAGTAGCAGAGATGTGTAATAGGTCACCATAATAGTTTAAACGTGTAATTGACTTTTTGAGAAAAGTTCGAGAGTGAATTTATGCCTTTTTCCTATAGCAATATTATGATAAATCTGTAATATGTATTAAAAGTGAATTATGTATGCAATATATATGTATTATAATTGTTTTAAAATATATTATGCTTGTTTGGTAAGAAATTGACACATTGTATTATAAGTGTATAAAAAATGTGTGTAAATGTATTATCCATCAATAAACTTGTATTATCCACCAATAAACTTGTATTATCCATTAAGAAATTGACACATTATATTATGTGAGGTAGTTTGACTCGGCACGAAGTTTAAGAAAGAAAGGAAAACTTTAAAACTTGTAGTCCAAAATGAATGATAGAAATTTGTGTGGTTGTAAATCATTTCATTAAGGGTAAAATAAACATTTTATAGTTAAATTGTTACTTAGCATAAAAATGTGTCATTCTTTTTGGGACTAACTAAAAAAGAAAGCAAGTCATATAAATTGGGACAGAGGGAGTAAATGATAAAACAATGATGAATATTATCGTCACAAAAAATAACTTATAATCACAGGT
The DNA here is from genome assembly GCF_019186545.1 of Solanum stenotomum. Classification (NCBI taxonomy): domain Eukaryota; kingdom Viridiplantae; phylum Streptophyta; class Magnoliopsida; order Solanales; family Solanaceae; genus Solanum; species Solanum stenotomum. The sequence continues at coordinate 45,106,397 of NC_064284.1, forward strand.
CACAATGACGTAGTAGTAATATTACTATTATAAAAAGTAACTTCTAGTCTTAAAGTCATAATTGTGCTCGACAACTTTTCATATGTTGAAAACGATGAATAATGATATCATTGCTAATGATTGTGAATATCTTACGCTCAACATAACAACCTAAACAACCATTCAAAAATTCATCACCTATACTATTACGAGTTCATTTTTGATGTACTTCATGGATGAAAAAGTTTGTTCCACAGAAGCAGAAACAACAGGAAAAATGAGAGTCAACTTGATAAGAAAATAAACAAGTGGTCAAGTTTGATGCAGATTTAACATTACCAATACTTTAGCAAGGTCACTAAATCCCTTCGAATTGAAGAACATCTTGTCAGAACCATGAGCATAAACTATAAAACTATCAAGCTAACAACTGAGATCTCAAAGCTTATTGCTATCAAACTCATTCATATAATACTTAGTCAATCCCTTTATCCAACTTTTAGCAAAACCACCCATGAATCAACTAGATTCAAGCTAGCCATACCAAGAAGTAGGTCATTACTCACAACATCAAAATGATTATTAAGCTCTTGAAGATGCAAATTAATAACAACATAAAAAATTTCAACGCGCAAATAATGAGAATATACATCAAGAGATTTATGCTTGGACTTTCCTGGGAAGTAACCACCATTCAACTCCAGAATTATTATACCATCATGATTATCACAAAAAGATGACACATCACCCATTAATGAATCAAAATCATTATTTCTCATATTTTGTAATCGTTGCTTTGTAAGAGCAAGAAATCTCATAACATTGACAATATCTTGACCCATCTTTCATAATGAGGAGCTCGACTCAGTTGTCATCATTAGAATTTTCCACATCAACTGCAACATAAAAGCAAAATCAAATTTATTAATCACACTCACAAGACTTTTAGCAACAAGTCTGTCAGTATAATTTGAACACTCACATCCGATAAATTCAAATACATGAATAACTGATGAAGATAGAATAATAAGGTTATCCAATGTTCTATAATGAGAACCCAATGAGTATCACTTGGACGTTAAAGCCCACTTTCTTGGTTTAATCCTCGATTATAGTATGCACTTCACTTGTGAGCAATTCTTCTAACTTTTCAGCTTGATGTTTTCGAAGTAAATTTCTGCGCTTAAAAGATGCTCTAACAATATTTAGCACATTAGTAACTAAAAAAAAATCCATTTACATTTATATCCTTCTTTGCAAGAGCTACAAGTGTTAACTGTAATTGGTGGTCAAAACAATGAATGCAATATGCCGATGAAGTCTCATTCAAAATCAAAGTCTTAAGGCCATTTAGTTCCCTCTGTATGTTGCTAGCTCCATCATAACTTTGTCCACAAATTTGGAATGAACTTAATGAGTGATCTGAAAGAAAATGGTAGATTGCCTCCTTTAATAAACGAGCATATATATCACTAACATGTATAATGCCAACAAATCACTTTATTAATTCGCCTTCTTTGTTAACATATCTCAGAACATGTGTCATTTGTTCCTTGTGTGATATATTCTTCGATTCATCAACTAATATTCTAAAATAATCTCCATCTAAGTCTTCAATGATAGCTTTGATTGTTTCTTTAGCACAAGAATGAACAATTTCCATTTGAATACTTAGGGAACACATCATTTCATTTTTAGGGGTATTTTCTTAAATAATGCTTCCCACATCTTTGATCAATATCTCCATACCATTTAAAAAGTTTAAGAAAGATACCTCTATTTCAAGAAGATCGATTTTCATCATGCCGACAAAATGATAACTCTAGTCTCAACAAAAATTGTCGCGATCCAAGTCTATACCCTGGACGTGGTCGGCACTCAAGAGAGCCATTGCTGGTCCCAAGTGAACCCTCATCCTGACTGACTACAAGCGGAAGACTAACTTAAGCATGCAAAAGCTTAAAAACTGAATTCAATTTAAATACTAAACTTTAAAATAATCTAAACAATACTGAATAGATAACTCTGAATAAAATAGTATATTCAACTCACCATAAATAGGCAACTTATGTCTTCAAAACATTTAACAAAATAAATGAACAGACTTCGGAAACTCTACTGTCTATCTATAATGCCTCTAACTGACAAAGATGGAAGTCGAGACAAGACCCACGACATCCTAACAACTAATATAACTGAAAGTACAAGTGGAACCCTCCGAAAGTAAGGAGGCTCACCATAGCTAACTCGAACTTCCTGTGGTATCAACGAAGCGCTTGTTGATGATCCTGAGTACCTGTGATTAACGTTTCAAGGACATTTCATCCAATTCTAAGTGACAACGATCGCTAGTCAGTATAATAACCCAACTAAATGAGTTGGGGTCGAATACCACAGGGAGTGGTAAGTGTTTAAGATTCAATAGGAAAGTACAAATATGCTTAAATCAGCCATAAGAATAGACATTTACGAATAAAAACATAATTCAAATTAAGGGGTGACACGAATGTCATATAACAAGGGGTTTTGGTTTTAATTATCAACTATAACAACAACAAATAATACGAAATAATAATAATGAGACGGGTTCTTGGGATGTGATTCAATTATAGGCTAATGTAGACAAATGGGTAATTGCAACTGTTAGGAAATATCTGTAAATTAGTGAATAACCTAGACTATAGAAGGGGTAAACTTTCTCTCGAACAATTTACCCCGAATCAAGTCAATTTCTCTCGAACATCGACAAACATATAAAATAAGAATAGCCTACGCTTTAGTCCATTCACTCTCTTGAGCTGAATGTGTGGAAAAAGGTTTAGGATTCACTCTCTCGAGTTGAACCCATGACAACCCAATACCCATAAACCATCAATCAATAATCTTAGTTTCAAAATCTCTCTCTCGAGCAGGCCAAAAAGATGAAGGTAGAACTGCATTTGCAACTAGAATTCTTTAATTTAAACCACAATTAATGATTGAAATCACTTCTAAACAACATTTAAACTAAGAATTAGCAATACCCATAAACTAAATCAGCCCATAATCACATAATCACACCTCAAGAATTGGGGTTTTAGCTAGACATCATAAAAAGATAAAAATCGTTACCAAATTGTGTTTCCATCAACTGGGTACAATTAATTTCGTCTTTACAAAGGTCTAAATTGATGAATCTCAAAGACCCACTTCCAATTTCTCGAAAATGGAAAACTTCAAATCTTCAAAGCTAAGGAAAATTTGTCTCCAAAATCAAAGTTCAAACTGAAAATTAATTCTACAGATTGTTCAGAATAAAAATTGATCAAAGATAAGATACTAAACTAAATGTTCAAAAATGTATTTATAGTTGCCAAAAATATGCTACGAAGGACCATTCAGCGCAGTAAGTCGGGCTAACTGATCAACTCGGTGATCCACCCTATGGTCAATTCCATCGCCTTTTTACCTTGGCCTTCAACATTCCTCCAGCTCTGTAACTTTGGGTGATCTAATATTGCATCGCGAAACTACTCGGCGATCCGCCGACTGCTCCTTTCTCTCACCAACTTGATTTCCTCCTTCAGGGCTTGGCACACTGGAATTTTAGGCGGTCAAATGGCCACTTGGTGACTCGCCTAATGGACTTGGCGATCACCAGGCTCTCTTTTCTTCCTTCTTTCAGCTCGCTTTGTTCCTTTTTGCAAATTAGTGTCCATGCTTTGTTACTTAATCCAAATACCTGGAAATCAAGGATTTTACATCAGTTATTGGCACCAAATAATTATTTGAGGACACTAAATCTATCCAAATAAATCCCTAAATGAGTCCAAATCTTGGACTCATCAACACCCCAACTTACACTTTTGCTTGTCCTCAAGTAGAACTCAAGTTCAACAGTTCAAGAAGGATGTCTAAAACAGTGCTACACAAGACTCAATAATGACTGCACACGACAAGACTCAACTTACTCATGCAAGGGTCAATTGTGCACTCAAAGATTCAAGTTGTGACTCACCATTACCAAAGAATCTCAAGCTCACAATACTTGCTTCAAATGCAAGTTCACGATCAACAAAGGTACTCAAATGCCCTCACACAACGAATGATTCCATATTAACATACAATGGTTCAACAGTTAATAGCTCCGGAATCACATGCAACTCTCACACTCACAAACATGAACACATGTATGACTTCTAGGTTTGCCCTTGTTTTCCAATCAACACTTATTTCAACTCGAGATAAAAAAAGGTCTTTTCAAGGCTTGTAACGGGGCTGACTGTAAAGGTATGGCCATTTAGGCTTAGTGGCTGCTATCCTCATGAAATGTGGTATGAACAACACTTTCTTTCCTTTTCTTCATCATTATGATTCATGCTCGAAATTCATCCCATTATTCACTTTCCATGGAATACCGGACACCCCATTTCTCTTGTACTTTCACAAACTTATTTCAAAACTTTTTCATTCTTTTTCTTTTTCATTCTTTTTTTTTGTATGGAGGGGTTCCATCTTTTTCACAACCATGGATCAAAGGGGACTTCTTTGCACTTTTTGATTTACCTTCTCTTTTCACCACACCCCTAACTTAGGCTTTTGGTCTAAGTTGGGTATTCAAAAAAACCACAAATCATGAGGATTATGGGTGAATGGATAAAGAAAGGTCACAATTTCATCAAGTTTCTTCCATGAAAAAGGGTAAGGCTCAAAGGGTGTTTAAGCAAAGTTTACACACTCACAAGGTAGGCCACAAAAGAGGTATAGTGTCAAATTGTTTCACTCTTTAGAATTGTTGCTTAAGATCATTTCAAGAGCTTGCATCACTTAGTCAACGGACCAACGGGGCAAATTCTAGGTGTCATCCCACAAGGTTCACGGTAAGCTCATCACACAAGGCATTGACACCAATGTCAAACAAGACTCTACACTTTTGCTAGTGTGCAACGTTCATCACAAGAGACTCAATTTGATAATCGGCTAGTCACAACGAGATGCAAAGAGTTCACATATTGCCTATGGAACTTCATTTGGCCTCATCGTAGCCTCACATTCATGTTTGTTCGATTGAGAGCACTATTCAAGTCATCGATATTGATCACAACCGACACAAATTTGCAGAAGAATAGCCACAATTAAATACACAAGAGGTGGCAAATTTTTTTGAAAGGGTCCCAAAATCATTTACATTCAAAATAAGGAACCACAAGCTCAAACATCCACAAAAAATAGTGTCAAAACACAAGATATAGCACAAAACCCAATATATATAGAAAAGTCATAATCACAAGAGGTAGGTATGGAAATACCTCACCCCACCACGTACAAAAAGCAATTTGTCCTCAAATGTAATAAAACATCCAAAAAATCAATAAAAATGATAGAGAGAGAGGTAAAGAGGGATCATGTCTACGTAGTCGCTCTATCTGTCGAGGTATCAATGCCCGGTGTAGTACTCTGGTCATGGGCATCAGTGCCCAGAGTCACATCAACAGTACTCGATCCATTAGGGCCTGTCATAGACGTCTCTGTCAGCGATGTCGGGATCACTGACTGTGCAATCATCTCCTCCAGATTTGGCACGTCTCCATATATGCTCTCCTCCCGCACCTCAATCTGCTCCTCGTTGGTCTCTGCCTTTGACTCATCAACTGCCACATCATCCATCAACACATTTTCGGTGGTAACCGGAGGAATTTCAGAACTGGCCAGGGAATCCACATCATCTGCTACCTCCAATAATGAAGTGAATCTAGTGGACTTTAAGTAGTCCACGTCTTTTCTCAAATCTACAACCTCGGATTTCAAAGCCGCCACCTCAGAGGTCTCCCCCTGTCTACTATCACAAGCCTCAACTCTCGTCGTGAGAGTGTCAATAGATGCTCGTAGGGGAGTCAGTGCAATTAGGATAGCACTCTCAATCATCCATGGGACAACAACCTCCAATCTAGTAGCCCTAACATCCACAAAATGTGCTAAATGTCCCATCTTCAGGAGCATGGATTAAGTGATCTTGATCGGCTGGAGAACAGTAGAAGTATTAGGAGTCTGAGAGGAAGTGGAAGTACCTGAAGGCTCAGAGTCCGGAGTAGGCAAAGGTGCCTCTGCATGTATAGAGTCTATGTCCACCTCTGGGATGCATCTACTGAGGCTTCTCTCCTCCTGTTAGCCTCCTCCCGAGTGTACTCGGCCTCTATATGCCGGATGTTTATGGAGAATGTGGGAGTGACCTCAATATCTCTCGTCTCATCACAAGGAACTTCAACATGCCGACACAACTCCGTAGTCAGCACCGGGAATGAAAGGGATGTTTGATGCTGTTTGACCCTCATGGCCATCTCCTACTCTATAAGGAGTCCCATGTTGATGCTTCTCATAGATTTGATCGACCCAAGGCAGGCTGCGTTGGGAAGCCGACGGATGGACTCATTCTAGGAAGGCATAATAGAGCTGCTGATGAATCCGAACCAATACCGAGCAACAATATTCAGGTCCTTCTTCTTGATGGGGGCTCTTGCCTTGATCCACCTCGGTGTGGTATCAGAAATCAAAGGTGCAAGCCACCCTTTTAAATCATCTAGGGACTGAGTAATAGGTAAGCCCTCATATGCAAGTGTAGAACCTAGATCCCTATCGAGTACAATGTACTCGCTGCTACACCCTACCTCCTTTCCTCGGACCATGACAAACTTCACTGGTCTGAAAGCACTGGCCTTCTTCTTTCCCTTGGGTACCAAGTCGCCGTATGTTATGTAGAACTCTCGGACACATGTATGAATATAAGGGCCTCGAGGCTTGGTGAACTGCTCGAACCGGTGAAACTGGAGGGTGTCCCTTATAGTGGAATACTTACCCACTAAGCTCTTTGTGGATAACAACTTCTCCTCTAGAATTGTCCTCAACCCGTCGACTTTTAATTTGCTAAGTAGCCAGGGAGGATGAACCACTGGTGGCACTGGGATCACAGGTAGTGCCAGAGCTGGCACTGTGTCTGCCACAAGAGAAGTGGCTGCTGGAGCTCTAGATGAGTCTGGGCGAGACCTAGCATAAATCTCTGCTCGCCTAGACTGTAGGGGTTGGTCATCATCCGGCTCGGAGATTGCTGCCTGGGAGTCAGCAGACTCTCTTTCCTTGTCGGGCTTGTGTTCTGGGGTCTCAGATACGGGCCTTTTTCCTTTGCCCATGTCTCCATTTGGAGGTTCTGTCCTTCCCTTCTTAGGAGGATTGGCTCCCTCTTCATTTATCACTACTCCCCGTGCTCTTTTACGAGGTGTCATGTCGAGGTTGGTTCTAGCCATATCTGTAAAAACATCAAAAAAAGTTTAAAATAGTTCAAACAAAGTTGCAGAAAATAGTTGCAGACAGACTCGCCGAATCACCTTGACGAGCTAGATCGGGCTCGCCGAAAGGATTGGCTCAAAATATTCTCAGAAAAATGGCATGTTGGTGATGGGAAGGGACTTTCGGCGAATCACCGACAACATTCGGCGAGCTAGAACTAGCCTGCCGAAAGGTACAGTGCAGTTTAGGGGTTAGGGGAGCAGAAAGGGCGATAAAAAAAGATGATCGGCAAGTCGCCGAGTGCACTCGGCGAACTGAAGCTTCTCGCTGAAATTTACAGAACCCAAATTCAATTTTAGCTTGAAAATAAGGGTTATCAAGGGGGATTTGATGAATTGTCGAGTGGTTTGGCACGCTCGACCCAGCTCGCTAAACTGCCCAACGCGCTTACTTTCAACCCCGACTTCCAAATTCAACCTCGCAGCCCTCGAAAACAAAATCAAAACATTCACTCCCTCAATTATACTTAGACCCATTACACCCATGCCCTCGGGATACTCAGACTTTTCCAAGTTTGGCCAAATTTGGCCATTTGACGACTTTTGCCCTTGAGAATGATGTCAACCGCTCCATCATTGGGTAAAGCACGTCATTTGGCACAAATGTGGGTCACTTAGATTTCACCCGACTAGCCCCAACAACAACACAACTCAACCCAACAAGATTTTGATCAATTTTAAGCACGACAATTCGAGAAATCAACAATATAGACAATTTAGGCAAGATATTCGAATTTAAATAGGCACATACATACACAAGCACAAAAAACAATGAAATCATATAGGCCCAACACACATCACTAAGATAAGATCAATTGTCAATGAATAAAATAGCAAAATATGAATTCAGGGTTTGGAAAACCAACCTTTTAAGCCGAATAAATCTGTTGAAAAGCTAGGCGGCAAATAATCCAACTCCGAACACACAAATGACAACTAGGAATTGGTAAAAAAATACGAAAATATAGGAAAATATAGTGTGGGTGTGAGTTTGGAAAGTTGAAAAGTGAGGGAATGTGAAAGATTTTGAACTTTTGGTCTTTAAAAAACCGTCTAGTTCTCACCCATTCGGCGACATTAGTCTTGCTCGCTGACCCACTCGGCGACACACCAAATTTTACAGGACCTCCAGTTAATGTGGGGGTCTAAATGGCAGACAAAGTTGCAATCGCCGATCTGTTCGGCAACACGCCAATTTGCTCCTAGGCTCGTTGAGTTTTACAGACTCCAACCTTAGAATTTCTTGAGTCCAACGACGGTCCAAATCGGGTTCGCCGACTGGACATTTGGCTCACCAATTACCACTTTTCAAACACATTCCACACTTTAACCTGCAAAATCGACACACGATTATTTCACAAACAAAAAGAAAGCAAATAAAACTTGGGTTGCCTCCTGAAAAGCTCCTGAGTTAACATCATGGCACGACGAAAGTCCTCACTCAAACTTCATTCTTAGCGTTGGCCATAGTATCACTAGGCAACCCCCCTTGTTGTTTCGGGTTTAAATGATATGAGATATGACCCATCTGGGTCTCGAAATGTTTGATAGAGATGGAATGTGAGGTAACCATCTGGCTATGGGTCGACACATCTTCCTTCACCTCCTTCTAAATTTTGTCAGACCCCTCAACCCTTTTGAGAATACGAGACAACATATCCTCATACCGGCCACCCTCCGAATCCTTTGGCTTTTGACGCTCGTGAGGAGGAATGTACCTGTCCTTCTTCCTGTCTCTCTCTTTCCAAGTGTGGTTACGATCCCTCCACTCTTTATCACGATCCTTCCGGCCTTCATCCCTGTTCCAACCTTGGAGACCACCCTGCCTTAGGTAGTTTGAACGATAACCACCTCCTTGGTTGGCTAGGAAGTTCACCTGATCGTTGTACAACACTTCAAACTTGGCCTCATCAGGATTAACACACCTGACACCCACAACATTGACACTTCAAACACCAGCTCCCATGACATTTTGGGAAAACATGTCAAGTTGTGTCATAATCTTTGGCATGTTCTAATCCCTCTCTTGGTCTTTCTCAANTGGCTAGGAAGTTCACCTGATCGTTGTACAACACTTCAAACTTGGCCTCATCAGGATTAACACACCCGACACCCACAACATTGACACTTCAAACACCAGCTCCCATGACATTTTGGGACAACATGTCAAGTTGTGTCATAATCTTTGGCATGTTCTAATTCCTCTCTTGGTCTTTCTCAAGCTTCTCCTTGGTCAATTTAAACGTGTGAGGGGAGACTTGATCTTCGCGGGTGTACTAAGCCCGATTAACTATGGTCATACCATCCAAAAGCTAGGCTACTATAATGTAAGGTTGTTGAATCAAACCTCCCAGAGAAAGTTGGTCAACTACACCCTTGTTCACCGAATCAAGGCTTCGGTAAAAATAATGCAACAAAACGTTGTCGGGCAAACCATGAGTTGGGCATTACTGCACCAACCTCTTGAATCGCAGCCAAGTCTCATGAATCGGCTCACCCTCCAAACGCTTGAAGCTTTGGATGCTATCCCGAAGAGTCATTATCTTTGAAGGAGGGAAAAATCACACTTGGAATGCGGTGACAAGCTCTTCTTATGAAGTGATTGATTCCTGTGGCAATTCAGCCAGCCACCTACAAGCTTCTCCCATTAAAGAAAATAGGAATAACCTCAACCGGACCGACTCTTGGGATATGTTCTTGAAGGAGAACGAACCGCAAACATCAACAAAGTTTCTAATATGCTCATGGGGATCCTCATGAGCCAGCCCACCAAACAACCCTTTCAATTACAAGAGTTGCAACATGGTACTTGTAATATGGAACACATCGTTCCCTTCAGCCAGAGGCAAGCGAATGGCACCAATTCCACCCATTATATGAGGGTCATTGACATTAGGCTCATTGACATTGTTGACATTACCGATGCCATCTTGGTGGCCCACTTGGCTACCATTTCTTTCGTTCACACTCATTTCCTCTGTTCAAAACAACAACACACAAACCAAAACTGAAAGTAAGTAGATTCAATTATGACTAGAAAGAACGAAATTTAACATGACTAAAGTATCTTAACCAACACCACTCCCCGACAGCGGCGCCATTTTGATTAACGTTTCAAGGACACTTCATTCAATTCTAAATGTTAACGATCGCTAGTCAGTATCATAACCCAACTAAATGAGTTGGGGTCAAATCCCACAGAGAGTGGTACGTGTTTAAGATTCCATAGGAAAGTACAAATATGCTCAAATCAGCCATATGAATAGACATTTACGAATAAAAACATAATTCAAATTACAGGGTGACACGAATGTCAAATAAAAGGGGGTTTTGGTTTTAATTATCAACTACATTAGTAGTAAATAATACGGAATTATAATAATGAGATGGGTCTTGAGATGTGATTCGATTATAGGCTAATGTAGACAAATGGGTAATTGCAACTGTTAGGAAATATATGTAAATTAGTGAATACGCTAGACTATAGAGGAGGTAAACTTTCTCTCGAATAATTTACCCCCAATCAAGTCAATTTCTTTCTAACATCGACAAGCATACAAAATAAGAACAGCCTACGCTTTAGTCCATTCACTTTTTCGAGCTGAATGTGTGGAAAAGGGTTTAGGATTCACTCTCTCGAGCTGAACCCATGACAACCCATTACCCACAGACCATCTATCAATAATCTTGGTCTCAAAACCTCTCTCTCGAGCAGGCCAAAAACACGAAGGTAGAACTGCATTTGCAACTACAATTCTTTAATTTAAACCACAATTAATGATTGAAATCACTTCTAAACAATATTTAAACTAACAGTTAGCAATACCCATAAACTAAATCAACCCATAATCACATAATCACACCCCAAGAATTGGAGTTTTAGCTAGACATCATAAAAAGATAAAAATCGTTACCAAATTGTGTTACCATCAACTGGGTACGATTAATTTCGTCTTAACAAAGGTTCAAATTGATGAATCTCAAAGACGCATTTCCAATTTCTCAAAAATGGAAAACTTCAAAGCTAAGGAAAACATGTCTCCAAACTCAGAGTTCAAACTGAAAATTAATTCTAAAGATTGTTTAGAATAAAAATTGATTAATGATAAGATACTAAATTAAATGTTCAAAAACGTATTTATAGTAACCAAAAATATGCTGCGAAGGACCATTCGGCGTAGTAAGCCGGGCTCACCGATCAACTCGGCGATCCGCCCTTTGGTCAATTTCATTGCCTTTTTGCCTTGGCCTTCAGCATTCCTCCAGGTCTGTAACTTTGGGCGATCTAATACTGCATCACGGAACCACTCGACGATTCGCCGACTGCTCCTTTCTCTCGCCAACTTGAATTTCTTCTTCAGGGCTTGGCACATTGGAACTTTAGGCGGTCAAATGGCCACTCGGTGACTCGCCTAATGGACTTGGCGATCACTAGGCTCTCTTTTCTTTCTTCTTTCAGCTCGCTTCGTTCCTTTTTGCAAATTAGTGTCCATGCTTTGTTCCTCAATCGAAATACTTGGAAATGAAGGATTTGACATCAGTTATTGGCACCAAATAAGCATTTGAGGACACTAAATCTATCCAAATAAACCTTAAATGACTCCAAATCTTGGACTCATCAACCTATATTTCTGCATCATGAAATGATGCAGGTCAAATGGCTCAGTACGTGGAATTTACGAGCATGCGAGGGGAATTCTAAAGCATAAACATAAGCTTGAACTGATGGAATAAAAACATACTTACCTCTTCTCAACTCACTCAACTCAAAGAAACATATTTCAATTCAACTAAGAGAAAATAGAGCTCAACTCAATAATTCGACACTCAACTCTGGCTACTCAAACTCTGGATACTCAACACTGGATACTCAACTCAATATAAAGCAATAATAGGAGATGCAATATATGGAAATTTTTTAAAATAGTAGAAAACAACTAAATTTATTTAAGAATACATTATACTTAGTTTGTATTCAAGGATACAAAATAAGCTCTGTTTGTATATGAAAATACAAAATAAACTCTGTGTATATAAGAATACAAAATATCTTTGTGGGAGTTTCTCTAACCAACAACTATCACTATGAGTTATGTGATGATACAACATCTTGCCTCATACTGTCAGGGCCGTCCTATACCTTGTTGGGGGTATAGAACCTAACTACTAAGTGGATCCACTAGTCTATGCTGAAAGCATTAAGGAATCATCTAAAAAGTATGACCCTTTTCTACCCATGCTGGCTATACGGTTTATGGATACTCTGAATTATCTAAACTCAAACTCTTCCCCATATCGGTGCTCAATACTACTCCAAAAATATAACTAGCTCATATATTTAAAAACACAACTCTTTGCCGTGGTTTGAGATTATTACTCAAAATCTATCTCTTAAAAGAGATGATTCTCTGAATTGCGCATGAGAACTCTTTTGGAAATCAGTGTTTCCGCTATACTTAAATGGAAAAACATTTACTCTTGGGATTACTTAGTTCCCATATATCATTTTAAAGAAAAATGAAATCAACTCTACTCTTCCTTAAACTCATATGCTTAAGTCTTAAAAGAAATTTAAAAAGGTTTGCAAAAGACTTCTTAAAATAGGGTTCATTCCAAATTATGGACGTAAACGACTCAATTCAAGATTTTCAATAACGATACATAGAACTCAAGAACTTCAAGGATACTACTCATCTAAAAAATGTTCAACTCATAGGGTTCATGCAGAATTATGGGCATGAACAACTCAACTCAATGACTTCATGGGAAACATATAATAGTTCCATGATTAGGGATATAATCTCGAAAGGGTTAGGAACTCAATACTCAAGACTTAGAACTTGAAAAGACTACTCCTCTGAAGGATGCTCAATCTATGAAGTTCATACGAAATTTTATGGGCGTGAACAACTCGACTCGGGGGTTACATAACAATATGTAACTCATGTATACGACTCTTCTCATTCTTATACTTACTTCCTCAAAACTTAGCTCAAATCAATAGTTGATCTCGCAGCATTCACAATTGAACTCAAAGGCTTACTTGAACTCTACTCTTAAATCTCTCTTGAATTTAAATTATGAATTCAAGTGTTATGATTTGTGTTATGAAGGATCTCGTGATGATAATGTCGACTCATGAATACACTCTCCTCATTCTCATACTCACTTGCTCGAGTCTTGAAACAAGTTATTTGAAATTGTAAAAGACTCCTCAAAAAACTCAAAGGAACTTTCTCAAAATGTTTGAAAGAACTCTCAAGACTTAACTCTTAGCTCTACCTTGAATTTAAATTATGAATTCAAGGTTACGATTTGTGATAGGAAAGATATCGTGATGATTAAAAGTGTTTTAGATAGTTAATCAAGAGAAACAGTTGAAAAACTCTGCTTGGGAAGCAAGTCCGCGACGCGGAGATGAATTATAATGTTTGGTCAAAATAACTTTTGAAATAGTGGAGTCCGCGTTCTCTCCGCGATGCAGAGCGAAAAAATTTCACTCTTGAGGTTTAGGTCTGTGACGCTGATTTGATACCTGTTTTCTGTCCGACTTTTTCTTCCTCGTTTTCTAACCCTTATTTGCCTAGATTTGATTCTTTTTCTCAATTTCTCTTTAGATTCAGATACCCAGCACATGTACAGAAGAATCTACTCATAAAAGACTCTAAAATTGACGCGATTACATTAAAAACTCAACAATCCCATCCTTACTCAAGAACGAAAGCCAATTTCAAGAACACAATTTAAGATCATCAAACTTTCAAATTTCTATAACGAATTTCGCTGAAATAAATATGATTGGCGCGTGGGTGAACGAACCCAACACTATGTGAACTTACATACTTCTTAGGGATCAAACCCATGGCGAAAATCCACAACAAAACTCGAGAACCTCGATGAACGCCTTGATCCTTTCTCCTTTTTTTTCTTCTTGAAATTTCAACTTAAACTCTAAGCGTATATTAGGATTATAAATTTTAAACCAATCAAATTAGACCCCTAAAACCTTACCAAAAATGAATTAAATCTGATTGGGTAAGGAAAAGACCAAAGGACCCCTTACTATTTTTGGGTAACTTTCTATATTTAGACAACCTGACTTCAAATGGGCATATCTTTCTCATACATGCTCAAAATTTAGCAAATTCGGTGGCGTTGGAAAGATAATTCAACGAATTTTCATTTGATATCTTATGGGCCACCTAACTCATCCTGTACTGAAAGTTATGGTTGTTTAAAGTTGACCCGAAACTTAAAGGAACTTAGGAATGACTTGAATGAACTCTCTTTAGTTCTTCTTGGAACTCAAGGTGCTACATCTAGTGACCTTAAGACTCAAGAAATATTAAATTCCTCGATAAAATGCTACTCATAGCGAAGGATGGTTCAATTCTCAGTTCGAAAAAATTTCTAGTGTGTAATAGAAATCTTGTCACATAGACGAAAGCAATTAAGCGATGTCCAGACTCACTTTTTTCTTTCTTCAATTTCTTGTCAAAGGAAGTGTGTATTGACCATGACCGATTCATTAAATCAGACATCCTTTTGAAATAGTTGTCGTGGACGTTATTAACATCTCCAACATGAGTTCTAAATCTTTCAAATCCTTGTCCCAATTTTTAAAACTATTCATTGTAAAAGCAACATCACTCATATTTCCACGACTTTCACATTCATTTTTATATAAATAGCAACACAAAAAAATGCAATATCTTTTGTCATGGTGTACTCTAATCACACTCGACCTTTAAATTAATTAGGACAAAATTGACACATATTCTTTCCAATTTGAGTTTTAGAAAATTCATGTTCTTTTGATTGACAAGGCTTTTTGAGGATATAATATCTTCTAATATCATCACGTATATTAGGAATATATCTTGTAATGAGCTTTCTAATTCTTGGATCGGTTGGAAGAAAGTCTTTATTAATATATGGAATAAATGTTTTTCTTTGAATTTCTGGAGCTACGGATGAGCCGGTAGATGGATGAGTAGAACTAGAACTTGAATGCCCAATTTTTGATCTTGTGACATATCTATCCATCTCAATTCACTAGATAAATTCATACAAAACAAAATTCAATTCTATTTAATTTTATCCTAAATTCAATTCACATAGTTTAATCAATTCTTGTAGAAACCCATGACTCTCTATCAACAATCAATCTAAACATAAATTTCTGATGTAAATTGTAATGAGTCAATGAGCACAAATCTTTCAATCACACAATTTGTATTTATACCATAATTTAATTTTCAAATTAAATAAGTTGGTAATAAAGAAAATTGTATTTTATCTAAAAAGTATTGAAGGACTCGAAATAAAAAAAATTAAACCATAAATCACCAAGTGCTTGATATTTTAAATCTATTGATCAAGTAAAAAAATAATCTTGAATCTAATTTTTAGAATATTAGAAATAAGCGGAAGTTCTATAAAAAATTTGATATATAACTTTAATCAAATCACCAAATCTTATTACCTTACTTTTATGTTTTGATTTTGTGAAGAAAAAACTTGATGGCCTTTCTTTGAGACAAGAAGAAGGATTTTAATAATTTTTTTTGACCAGTGGGAGAAGTGAAAAGTCAAGTTAAAGTGGAAATTTGAAAAGGAAAGAAGACAAAAAAATTTCTTAAAAATGGAATGAGTTATTTTTTGGAAAAGTTGAAGGAAGTACGGAAGTCAGAAAAAGGAAAAGTGAATAAAAAAAAGTAGAAGTCTAAAATCAATAATATAAAATTGGGACTAAAAATATGTGTATTTTATGGAAAAGTTGGACTGCTAGTGAGATTCAATCCCTCAACCTAGTAGGCCCCACATGAGAAACTTTAAGTTCCACCCGAGAACAAAGCACCAATCAGTGTTTTTGTTCAATGGGTGCTAATATGTATTCTATATTAATTTTTGCAGATTTTCTATACAAATATATGAAAAATTTATCGGGTTTAATGGGTGCTCGAGCACCCGACACGCTCCACATTGATCTGCCTTTGTTTGTATCTATAGTTTCTTTTTTCATGCTAAAAGTTTGTATATCTCGCTGAGTTTTTAAAAAATTATACAAATTCAAATTTAAAATAAATGAAAAAGATGGACGATAATTTCGGTTATGAAAATGGAAAACAATCCCATAAATTAAAATAATTATATTTAATTAGAACTTCTTATCTAAAATGACTTTTTCATCATGAAGAGCACAATAATCACTGATTTTCTGAGATAGGGAAAGTTTGATTAATACAAATGATCCTGAATCGATTCTTTGCTAATTATATAATAACATGTAAATTATTGTAGCAGTTTAGATCATTATTTTGGATTTTAGAAATAGATTCAACTCAAAATTCAGGTAAAATATTTTAGCAAAAATCATGTTTGGAGATCATGTTTTGTTTGAATTGTATATTATCAACATATTTTGATGTTTTGTATTGATTTGTATGTGTATTTATTGAAAACATGATTTATGATTGAAGAATTGTTTCAAATTTTATCTGAATGGATCGTATTAATGAATTTCGTTTTTAATTGATGTTGTTATCAATTTTAGATCTAGTATCACAGTATGTATACATATGCATGAATCGTGTATATATATCTAAACACAATTTTTCATTCGTATATAGATTAGTTGTATGTGCTTGTTGATACGCCAAAGTTTACACTTCAATTAAGGAGTATAAAATGGTTGTTGTTAAATATAGAACTCAACTAGGTTGAGCTCGAATCCTACAGGAAATAAGGTGAGAACTAAGCCGTATATTGTTATTTAACTATTAGGTACTTATTTTCAAAATAAAATGAAAATGGGGGGAGTCTTTGGGAAGTGTTTGAAAATCCATTCGTAACAAGAAAAGTTCAACAATAACACTTGATTTAGGATGATTATAGAGAATTAACCAGGATTGTGTTCACCAAGACTTCTTGACCATTCGTCGGGTAAATTATAGAACTAGACTCCACATTATTTAATATACTAGTTTATCAACTACAACTACAATTCATGATTTCTCAACCACATCAAATGTATGTCACTTGCATTCTTCCATACTATAAGTGTTTATCTCAGCTCAATGATAATAACTCAAGTAGTTAGTCTTGCTACAACATTACTATTAGAGGGGTTCTAATTCCCAAATTTTGTCATTAACTCTTTCCCCGGTCTTCATGGATCCCACAACCCTTGGTTGTGGAATTTATCCACTCATACTTAATGAAATAAAATTGATAATTGCAGTCGTTTGAGAAATAGAGATTTACAAAAGATGCAAACAACCAACAATAGATTTCAATAAACTTTGAAATTCTCCTTCAAAACTTTGCCAAAGAAAACGTCTTCTTCGATAAAAATTTGATACTTGAATAAAACCCTACAAAAAGTAATTATAGTTCCCAAAATTCAAATTTAAAAACAAAAAGTGCAATTCTGGATGCATGTTTGATGATGGTCTTGACAACCCGTCATAAGAGTGATGGTTCGTTGAAATGGCTGTCAAGAGCTTCAGAAACATGCGCCTAACTTCTGTCGTTGCGACGCTAGTGATGACAACTCGTCATCTTTCATCGTCATAGTCGCCTTATACACCTGAGCTTCTTGCACATGTGACGAATTAGCTGACGGTCTGTTGCAGGGCTGACAGCCCGTCTGTGTTGCTGTTATGGATGTTTTTTCGACACTTATCTCCATTTCACTTCTTTTCTGTCTTGGCACATTTTCTGACTTATATAATATTAAAATATCAAAATGATACTGTTATTACTTAAGAACACGCAAATATCCTTAGTAAAAGCATCAGATGTTTCGTCAAATACTGACATATCAACACCCTCAACTTAGCATATTTGCTTGTCCTCAAGCAACACACAAACACAAGGACTATCAACAGTCTTAATAGTGTATTCATACATGCACATGCATATCAATTAATGTTTCAACTCAAACGGATCTAGGAATGACATATGGGTATCAATAAGCAACTTAGCACACGTGATTAACAATGAGTTTTTAACAGTGCATTACTAAAACCCTTACCATAAGGAAATCCCTATCACTATCATGACAAGATCTTATTTGCCAGGGATAAAATAAACATTCATGCTCATAAACAAATTCAAGCAATGCACATACAATCCATAGGCTTGCCTTTATTAGTTTCGCCTTGACTTTACAAACAACTGGACTAGGATCACAATAGGACTTTTTTGGCTTGTACCATAGGTTTAGGCTAAAGGTGGGATTAGTTTTGGGAGTAGTGACTATGCCCTCCTTGGTACCGACTTTGATTTTTTTTCTTCTAACCATCCTTATTTCTCCCCCCTTTGTGTCAAATAGTTTTTCAATCCCTTGAAGGTGTCTCATATATATAAAATTTTTTCTTATAAGCCACATCTTCCAGATTCTGCATGGTACTTGCCCGTCTTTATTCATACCCTATTCTTTTATATCAATTAACAAAAACCATCCTCAACTTAGGAATTTTGCCTAAGCTAAGGTACACAATGTCCAAGGAGGGACCAGAGCCAAAGAAGAGGTTTTAAAAGTTAACACGGAAGCTAAAGGGCTAGCAACAAATAGGTTATCATTCAAGCTCAAACTTTGGGATCAACGGGGTTCTTATTTTCATTTGGTCGGTCTTACACGCAGAGTGGGATAATTTAAACAATGGCCTACGATCCTTTACTAACCCAATGTCTTTAAATAAGTGGAACATAAACCAGACAAGTTCTAGATGCATATACAAGGCAAGAATAAAATATAAGTACTCGCAATCACACATGGCCTAATATCCACTATCAACTTCCAATTGCCAAATTTTATATATAATGCATTAATTTAAGTTTGTTTCATTAATACTCGACAAATGTCATACCAAGATCCTAAAATGTCAACAACAATATCATCAACACATTTGAATGCTTATAACCTTAACTGTTGCAAACTTATTTGTACAAGATTTACTTGATACATCACATCACACTTATATACAAAAGATTCTTTGACAATTCTAAACATGCTGGTTCTACTAGATAGCACCTAAAAGGGAAAAGAATCACGATAACAAAAACCTCTAAATAATGATACACCTCCATAAAAGTTTATGCATTGCCCTCAATGCATCAAATATGACAATCAGTGATCATAGAGCTGGGTTATCATTGATGCTCTAACCATTAGAGTCCGAAACTGATGGTAGAGCAGAGTCCTCTACTGTCTCTACTGCATCAGTCGTGTCTGGTGTGATCGGTAAGAGGTCAACAAAGATGTCTTCAGTCAAAGGATGTGAGGTATTACAAGAATCCCCCATTAAGATGACCTATAAGATCATCAAGCACAAACTCTGCATCAAAAATCAATTATCGTATCGTAAAAGTTGTATATTGCCATAATTCATTTTCCTCTCTTTACGCTTCTCCTGATATCATCTTGCTTCCTTTTATCCTATCTCTATTGTCCTTTTGTTTGTTGATCTAGGGGATGCTCTAAATAGTTCAGAGAATGACTCTTTCTTTTCCAACTCCTTAATCTTCGGGGTCGGGACTTGTGTAACAGGTCGCCCTTACAACATAGCAACATCCGCTCTAATCTGTGGAAGCTCTGTAACCAAATAGCCAAATATGGAATTGAAAGCTCTCGCAAGTGGTCATTCATTCGGGCTCTATTGCATCTATCTGGGTATGCACATTTGCATATGGCTCTGAGGTTGTGGCAATCGCTCTATTAATAAATGGGCCAGGTTTCTCTGCCAGTAGTTTCAGTTGCTTGTCATGCTTGTTTGTCCGCTTTTCTAGTCTTGCAAAGTTTGAATGCATGAAAGAATAAGGTGATACATGCATCAAAGATGAAGTAGTGTCAGTAGCCTTACCCTGTGGTGCTGGAGTGTCTGAGGTGGACTGCGTATGGTTGGGCATAACAGTGCTAGTGTCTCGTCTATCTGTAGGTACTGGCACAATCCTAGGACTCTTTTTCAACCAAAATATCGGGGTCTGAGCTCTGTGTTCTCAACTCAAGTCTGGAGTCATCTTTCATCTTTTCAAGATCAAACTTCTTTGTCGCATTCTTCTCTTCGTCAACTGCAACAAGAATAGACACCTCTACCACTTTGCATAACCTCGTGATCAAGTAGAGGAAAAGCAAAGATGTGGATGGCCTTGAAACCCATTCTGGATCTCATTAGCAATAACACGGCCAAAATCAATATGGAAATTTCACATCAATGCCGCTACCAATACCACCTTGTCTTCAACAAGAGTATTGTCACCCCCAATAGGTAACAATCTGTGATAGACTACCCCATACCAAAACTTAGTATGAAATGTCAAGGATGACTTCTAAATACATTTTCTGGTCTGTGTTAACCATAAAGGTTGACCATCTATCATGACCTGTTCAAACCAATGATGCTAATGTAGTCTCTCTTGCATACTGTGATCAAATTTCGTTGTCCATCTAGGAGCAATGTATTCTGGGCCAAACAAAAATTGATTTATGGTCGTAGTTTGCATAGAATTCTCACACCATATCTGGATAATAGTCCCGTTGCTCCTTTTACATCCAGTCGAGCTTATATTTAATAAATTGTCGCTCCATCTCAAGGTACTCGGGTAGATCTGATGCAATGACTCTGATCTCCTCCACTATGCTTCACTTATTGTTTCCACGAGCATTAACTGGAAGACCTTCATTGTAATGCTTTTGTGTCCGCAGAACTCTCCATCTCATACCACCTCTGAAGCCGACATTCTTAGTTTTTATTGACCACCATGAACCAGTTTTGGGGTGTCAATTAGTGCATCATCAGTAAGTGGTGTCGGTGCCTTAGGTGATTCCTCAAATGAGTCAAAGCTGGAGCCGGTATGTAATTTATTCGTCTCTTCAAAATAGGGGAATCTTCTTGCTCCCATGCTGCATCTCAGATCCTAGGTCGAGGTGGAGCTGGGTTGTCCTACTTAGACGGCTCATCTCGAAGCTGACATGTTGGTCTCCTTTGAGCACCCTCTCAAGTTGTGTTTAATTGTTGAGGCAGCAATACCTCTGGGGAAATACGTTAGTACATAATGACATAGAATCACAAAGCACAAATTACATATATGTATCATGCTAGCATCATAAAGATGTGGTTGACGGAACGTCAATAATGTGATAGTCCGTTAGAACCTTTCATCAAATATTACTGAAATGGCTCATTTTAAATTGAACAGTTGACGATTAGGGTTGACGGATTGTCATGATTGTGACGGTCCGTCAGTACCTGACACCATGTTTTAGTGTAAATCTATTTATCTTTGCATAACTAACGGTTAAGTTAACATAAATTCAAACTGGTGACGGGTCGTCACTTGTTCTGTCAACTCACGCTTAGTTATAGTATTGTAAAATTTTCTTGTGATGGTGCCTTTGACAAGTCGTTACTAAGGTGACGGCACATCAAACACATCATCACAAACCATATTTATACTTATTGTTGGTATTTTGCTACATTATTAAAGTTAGAACTACATACGAAATGTATGTCTCATAACGTACCGAAATACCCATAATTATTTAGCACATTTATTGGTTATCTCGACTTCACCCTCATAAAACCAAATTCTGCACTAGCGGATACTCAAAATTCCCATTTGTGTCATGATAATAATAATACAACACTGATGATTTCCCTTAAGAATATCGTCACTCAATCTATATATATATATATATATATACATACAAGTGTTACATCATGTAACACCCTGTAGCTTAGTATATTAATTAGGGCTAAGTGAGAAGGCAACAAGTCAAGGGCAAAGGGCAAATGTCAAGGGAAAGGGGCCAAGGGTGCCCCATCTTCCCAAGGCACTGCCTATGACCATGTGAGCCTTCACGACTCGTGGTGGCCACCACACCACTTGGTGACACCCATAGAGGTGAGGCAGTGGCCTCCTCGAGGCTGCCCAACTTGACCTCTTCTACATGAGACACTTCACGGCTCGTGAAGGCCTTGACGGGCCATGGGAGGGGTCGTGAGGTTGGCTTAGTTTTTAAGGGTTAAGGGGAAGGTTTCCTAGATACTGGATCATGACCACGAGAGACACCATGGCTCGTGGTAGGCACCACGGCCCGTGGAGCCTCACGTGAAGGGCTTTTTACTAGACCTAGAGTTTAGGGTCCACTTCAGATGTTCATATCTCTTAGCTCAAAATGAATTAGGTGGACCATGACTTATAAAATTAAAGGTCTCTGAGTCCTCTTTCCAATACCACTGAGTTTGCCCAATTCCCATCTAGGAGTAAAAAGTTTTCACCGAAATAGTGAAACACTGTCAAGAGGAAATTCTTCACGACCCGTTTGACGGGCCGTGGTGATGATGACGATCCGTGAAGGCCTCCTTTATGCAATTTCGGCAGTTTCCAGTTAGGGGAGTTCTTGGGTCTTTTCCCAATTATTTTTACTCAAAGCTATGTCATTTTTCCCAAGCCCAGGACCCCTATATAAGTCATTTTTACCCCAAAACTCACCCAATTAAGTCATTTATTCCAACACCCAAATAATTCCCAAAGTTCATCCTCTCTAAAAATTCTCTCTCTAGAAAACTCAAAGAAGAAGAAGAATAAGAAGAGGGTCAATCTAGGTCAAGTCAAGACTCCATTGTTTCAAGCTTGCTAGGATTTATAATAAAGGTATGATGGCTTATTCATTCATGGATTTTTTTCATCCATGAAGCCCCTATGTTTCCCCCAATTGTGAAGATGAACCCCCAATTTTAGTTAGGGTTTCGTCCTACATTGTGGGTGTTGTTGTATGTTGATCCAATTGAGTGGATAATGGTTGTTTATGATTGAATTAGTACTATATCATGTTATTAAGATTAAATTACATGTTTACATGCCTAATCCATGTCTACAGAGATTAAATTGAAGTAAGTGGGTTTTATGCCATGAAAGGGGAAATTAAAGATTTAGAAGTAAGCTTCTAGAATTAATGAACTATATTGTAGACCTCTTGATAGTTAAGCATATAGACGTGAATTGAATGTGATTAATGTATGTATGGTGAACCATGGTTAGTAGAGATAGAGATTGGGGGTAACATGATAAAGTATGACTAGATTGCTTAAGATTGAAGCACATGATGTGAATTGAATGAAATCAAGTATATGTACATGAATTATGACTTGTAAGCTATGATGATTAGAATTGTCTTCAGACTAAGGCATGTATGGTAGGTCTTTATCCGTGGATATAATTCATCCATGGAGTCCCTTAAAAATCCCAATTTCAAAGATAGGAATCCCTAAAAGTTAGGGTTTGATTCCAAAGTCATGGGTTCCTTTCAAAAACTATTCTAATGCTTGAATTACTTTATGTCACGATCAAATTGATGATTTATTATGGTTTTTATGTTGAAATCCCCAAGAACAAATGAAATCCCTATATTTCCCAATTATGATATTGTAATGTGGGTTTGTGGATGAACGAAGGCTATTATGAGATTATGCTTGTAGTAGTTGGATTATTTGAATTATGTTATTATCCATGTCTAATGTAGTGAATTCTAGCTGTGTTGATTCAATATGAGCTTTGATCCTTGAAAGGCAAATTATGATATTATGCATGAATTATGAAGTTTAGTATATGCTTTAAGAATACTTTGAGAGTAAAGTGATTATGATTATGATCTTGTTGTGTGTTGTTGAAAGGATATTCTCATTTACACACCTATGTATGAATATGATATGATGTGAAAGGTTTTCTCACTATATTATGATTCTAAGGTTGAAAGGCTTTCTCACCTATTGAATCTATATGAAGACATGGACGGTGAAAGGTTATTCTCACGCATGATATAATGAGCTATCTTATGAATTATGTTAGATTGAGTGTCAAGACATTCTTCCATGAATATGAACTTAGGTCGAGACTTAATATGAACTCCGTGGGAATTAATGCTTAGCACCGAGTGGATATTGAATATGAGATGAAAGCTCTCCCGCTAGTAGAGGCTGGGTTTCTAGAAGAGGTATCATGAGATGTAAGCTCTCCCGTTAGTAGAGGTCGGGTTTCTAGTAGCAATCTCCTTATCCTATAAACTTCGTGCCCCCATAAGTTTCTTAGCTATTGGATCCACCTAAGCTATGATTATGGTTCTACCTTAGCCAAGTAGGACAACCTTTTTTTGGTGTGGGGTACACACCAGATTCCATGGTAAGCTCACATGGTCTATGTCGGGTAAGGCTTATTCCCACAACAAGAATATGAATTATGAACTATGGTTACTTAAGAAGCTTTATTTAGCACAGGTGGGATTATGGGGTCTTATTTATGCATTGCACAAGTATGCTTTGAGGGTAATTTTGGTATGTCCCTCTTATGTTATGATGATCTATGTAATGAATATGCTTATGACTATGTTGTTAAGTATTGCCAGTATGTTTTGATATGAGGACTACTTGTATGATGTATGCTTAACTTGGATCGTTCCTATAAGTTTCTTTCCTTAATATGATTGACTAAAGGTGAATGTTCTCTTGTCTATGAGAACTAAGCTAAGGATGAGATCAAAATATGATAAATATAAATGAGGGCCGAAAGTAACTTGCTTAGCATGGGTGGGATTATGGGGTCTTATCCATGCATTGCACAAGCTTGCCTTGAGGTGACTTATGAAGTATTTCTCTTATGTTATGTTAAACTAGATGCATTGATTATGCCTATGACTATGTTCTTATTTCTTATGCTTGTAACCTGTGTCTTATGATGATGTCTCTTACGCTTATGACTTATGTTATTGTCTCTTATGATTTTGGTATATGTCTTATGTAGACTAATGTCTCTATTACGCTTATGTTGATGTTTTATGCTAGCCATTATATTTAGTACATTATTGTACTAATGCATACTTTTGCCTACACTCTTATCAAATGTAGGGTCGGTGATATTGACTTCCATTCTCCTGGCTAGGTTCATAGTAGATCAAGAAGAGAAGTTTTGGTGAGTCCTCATAGCATCGAGGACTTGATCACCCTTTCCTTTTTATATCCTTATTTCATGTTAGAAATTTTTTATGGGCTGTGTCCCCAACTCTTTTCAAGTATTAAATGGTTTGATACAAGTGTAATATACTTTCGCTTCGTTTTATGAAACCTTGATTGTATTGAAAAATGTTTTAAATTTCTGTACTTTTCTATTATCTTATGTTGTGATAGGCTAAGTGGCATACATATAGCCCTTTCGGGGTTCTATGTGCCATGTTACATCTAGGGGGTACCCCTGGGTCGTGACAAACTTGGTAATCAGAGCACACGATTTAGAATGGTTCTAGGATGTCTCAAATCACATCTAGTAGAGTCTTGTTCATAAATGTGAAGCGCACCATATTTATGAATAAGAGGCTATTGGATGTTTAGGAAACTTCACTTTTTCATTCTCTAAGTCGTGCCGTAGAGTTTAACTCTATTAGTTATTTCTCCTAATCCGTGCCCGATGGTTTTCAGGATATAACCACTACAAGGGCTAATGTTAGAAGGAATGAGGAAGACAATGTGGATCAATAAGTTCCTCCTCAAGATCCAATTGACCATTTGGAAGAGAAAGTAACAAATGAGAAGTTTAGGTTTGATTTTCAAATGTTGGCTCAGGCTGGGATAGAAACTTTGGAATTTTATGGGTCAAAAATAGAGAAAGATCCCCAAGAGTTTATAGATGAGGTCTCTAAAGTGTTGGACTTTGTGGGAGTGACTCCGGTAGAGAAGGCGGAGTTGGCTTCTTACCAATTCAAAGGGGTTGCTCCAGTTTGGTTTACTGAATGGAAAAAGGCTAGACTGGTAGGAATGAGTCCATAGAGTGGGAAAGGTTCAAAAGTGCTTTTCTAGATAGGTTCTTCCCTCTAGAGATGAGAGACGCTTTAGCGCTTGAGTTCAATAACCTTAGGCAAGGTAATATGAGTGTAAGGGAATATGCATTGATGTTCACCCAATTGTATAGGTATGCTGCATCTTTGGTGGCTGACTCTAGGCCGAAGATGAGTAAGTTTATGTCAGGAGTGTTTGATTTAGTAGTGAAAGAATGTCGTACCGCTATGCTCATTGGTGACATGGATATTACTCATCTTATGATCCTTGCACAACAAATTGAGGAGGAGAAACTAAAAGGGGGGAGCTAGAGAGAAAAAAAGGTCTAGAAATGATGATGGTGATTCTTCTCTTGAAGGGTTCGATGGACATGTTCATCCTAGATTTCAACAAAAGGTTCTTCGGACAAGGTCCTTCTAGGATTTACCCTAGATTTAACCAAGAGAGGGTGTGTAACCCTAAGTCTCAAAGAGGGAGTAATAGAAAATCTTTGTCGCCTAAGCCTACTTGTACTAGGAGTGGAAGGAAGCACTATGGTAGATGCCTAGCTGTCATGAAGGGTTGTTATGGTTGTGGTAGGAGTGGCACAAAATGAGAGATTTCCCGGTACTTATGGCTAGAGAAAGAGAGAGTAAGCAAGTTGCTCCTAGTGATTTGGGTATGGGTGCCCCAAATAAAATTAGGTTCTATGCTCTGCAAGCTAGAGGTGAACAAAAGTGTCCTCCGAATGTTGCTCCCGGTATGTGTTTTATGGTTATTTAGATTCCGGTTGTTCTTGTCTTTTGTGACTTGATAGACTTGGTTTGAAAGACTTTGATGTTGTCTTTGGTTAAAATGTGTTGCATTATGGTTAAGTGTATTTGATGGTAGAACTCGACTTAGTCATAATGAGTTTTGGGGTATGTGGATAGATTTGATGAATAGGGTGTTTAAGTAATGCTTAGATGTGTTGAGTGAGTAGACTCCTTTAAAAAGGGTAGAAGTGTAATTCACCATGGTTTAGAATCATCTTGTGTGATAGATGTGAAAGCTTAGTGATGACTTGCTCCGACCCTAGAATTGAAAGAAATGATGCTTAGAAGAGTCCGTATAGGCTTACTTTCAAGGGGGAAATGATGTGCTTAGATAGCAAGGTCGTTAGGTGTTCTAGATGTTCATGATTTGGGTTGGTTTGAAATTCTCACCTTGAGAGGTGTAGTGAGTTTGGGAAGTTTAGTCCCGGTTTTGTAGGCTCATAAGAGATCTTGAGTGGAGTTGGTAAGGTTGCTTGTGAACTAGAGTTGCTTAATGAGTGGCACCGGTGTACCTGGTTTTCCATGTCTCTTCGATATAGGAGGGTGTTGGAGATCCGACATTCATAGATCCCTTAGAAGAGTTGAGAGCTAATGAGAATCTCCCTAATTTAGAAGTACCGATTGGGATCTTAGACCGACAAGTTAAGAAATAGAAGAACAAGGAAGTTGCTTCCATGAAAGAGTTAAGGAGTGACCTTTTTGTGAAGGTTTTAGTTGAGGGTGCTACTTGGGAGGCCAAGGGCCAATAAGATGTCCTGTTATCCTAATTTCTTTCCTTCTATTCCTACTCTAGCTTGAAACAAATAGTTCCTCTTTAGTTTTCTTGTTTTGGGAGTCATGTGTGTTATATGTGTTTTTTTTCCATGATTTCCTTATATTATGCAGATTCTTGAGAAATTCATGTATAGTAAGAAAATGAGTTTTTATGATTAATTTTACTTGTGTTATGTGCATTGAGTAAGAGTTGCCTATATGCTTCATGAGATGAATTATTGAACATGTTTTAATTGTGCTTTTTGAGGGTAAAATTGCATAAAGGCTCCATAAGATTTTGTTGAGCATGCTTTTAGCTTGGAGAAGGTAATTCCTCGTGAGAACATGAGAAATGTTGAAATTTTATGCATAATGGGTTGTTAGATGTAGTTCCTACTTCCTTGTGATGCATTGAATATGTTTGAGATGGAGTTGATGTTTCCTCGTTTTGTGCATTGTTATGATGTTGCATGCATGATGTGCTTCTAGTCTTGAGTCTTTACTTCCGTAAGGTGTCTAAATCGTCATTCGAGGACGAATATCCTCAAGGGGTAGATATTGTAACACCCCGTAGCTTAGTAGGTTAATTAGAGCTAAGTGAGAAGGCAACAAGTCAAGGGCAAGGGGCAAGAGCCAAGGGAAAAGGGCCAAGGGTGCCACATCTTCCAAAGGCACTCCCCGTGACCACGTGAGCCTTCACGGCTAATGGTGGCCACCACGCCCCGTGGTGCCACCCGTGGTGGTGAGGTAGTAGCCACCTTGAGGCTGCCCAACTTCATCTCCTCCACACGAGCCACTTCACAGATCATGAAGGTCTTGATAGGCCGTTGGAGCGGTCGTGAGGTTGGCTTAGTTTTTAGGGGTTAAGGGGAAAGTTTCCTAGCTACTGGATCATGAGCACAAGAGACACCACAGCTCGTGGTAGGAACCACAGTTCATGGAGCCTCACGTGAAGGGTTTTTTACGAGACCTAGAGTTTAGGTCAACTTCAAATGATCATATCTCTTAGCTCAAAATGAATTAAGTGGGTCATGACCTATAAAATTTTAACATCATTCACCGTAGCTAAAGTGATCTAAAAAGCTACCACAATGGCTAACTGACGCGCCTAATGGTAACTTTAGGTAAAAATCAGTCTTGCCGGAATGGCCAAAAGGGGCTACTCAGGCCGCCAAATTTGGGCCAAAAGCTACGCAAGGAAGAGGACAGTAACACCCAACAAGAATCCCAACAAAATGCCTCCCACAGTTCTTCGAATCTACATTTGAATGAAGTGATGAATGGTGCAATTTCGAAAAGAGAGTTGGACGGGTTACACAAAAATATTTCTCTAGATTACAATGGAGGAATTTGAGCAAATGTGGAAGTCAATCTAGAATATACTAGAAATAATCCTACTCCATTTCATTTTTCAAAGAATTCCACTGTACCAATTGGTGAATCTCACATCGCAACTTCTTCACGAATTGCCAGAACGGCGCCTTCAAAATTGAGATAGCTCTGAGCAATTTCGAGTAGATGCGACTTCTGGGGAATCTTCCCACACCTTGGTGAGCATATCACAACAATCTCAAGTAGTTTGGATACTAGAGTCGCCGGCGAGAAAATACAGGCCAAGGTCGCTGGAGCTCAGGCAAGGAAAGAACAATCCCAGGATGGAGCTTTTTTTAACTTCTTATTTCGGATGCGAGGGAATCAGTTTGTATCAACTCCAACGCCTATCCACCATGACCAAAGGCAGAAACCTGAAAAGGAGCAAAGTAAGGACACCATAATCATACATATCATAGCTTGACCTCATCCATAGCAAACACTAATAGATAAGGAAACATTTATGTTCATTAACTTGTAATAAGGAAAGCCTTTCATAGCAACAATCCATATCATACATGGAGAAATTCATATAGCTTCATAGCTTAAGAGAACCACACCTTAACCCCTTTCAAAGCCTACTTGTGCAATGCATGAATGAAGTCCCATACCCCCACTCATACTAAGTAGAGCTCCTTAAGAAGTCATAAGTCTAGATCATGTTCATATTCTTGTATAATTTATATTCTTGTCACGTAGGGAAATAGCCTTAATCGAAATAGACCATGTGAGCTACATGAAATCTGGTGTACTACCCCACACTGAAAAGAGGTACCCTACTTTTCTAAGGTAGAACTAGTTTGTTAGCTTAGGTGGATCCACTAGCTAAAGACCTACGTGGATACATAGTTACAAGATAGTGAGATTGCTTCTAGAAACCTTTACTAACTGAGGTTAAATGTTTCCATCTCTTGAGATAACTATTTTTGGGAACCCGGACTAACTGGCGTAAAAGGAATCCATTTGGAAAGCCGGACTAACTGACGTAAAAGTTTTCATCTCATATTCATATCCACTCGGTGCTAAGCATAATTCCCTTTAAGTTCATGTTAAGTCTTAACTTAGGTTCATGTTTATGGAAGAATTACCTAGGACTCAAACCAACATGGTATCATCATAGCTCATACATTCAATAGGTGAGAATAACCTTTCAACCTTAGAATCATTAATATGTGAGTAAACCTTTCACATTATGTTCAAGAGAATAGCCTTTCAATAAACACAACAAGATTATCAGTCATAGACATTTCATGCATAGTCATGTGTAAGGGAATAGGCAGAATGATCTTTCAACAATACCACAATTAGACCATAGTCATAGAATCTTCACTCCCTAAGTGAATGATAAGCTCATGCACAATTCTCACAAACATGTACAATTCTAATAATTTTCCTTTCAAGGACCATGAATCACATTCAACCCAAACATATAGAATTTCTACATTAGATATGGACAATATCATGATTCAATTAAGTCAATCAATATAAGCATAATCTATTCACATGCTTCTACAATCAATCAACCTACATCATAAGATTCACAATTTAGTAGTATGGGGAATTCATGGGTTCTTGGGGAGATTTCATCATAAATCAATAATAAATCATAAATTCAATCATAATCCATCATAAATCAACCATTGAAAATATTTTAGAAAGGAACCCATGACTTAGAGTGAAACCCTAACTTTTTGGGGAAATTGTAAGCTTTGAAATCTAGTTTTGAAGGGACTCTATGGGTGAAGGCTACCCATAGATGAAAAGCTACCATACCTTAGGATGATTCTTCAAAGAATTTGAGGAAGAAACATTGATTCCTTAAA
This sequence comes from Solanum stenotomum, assembly GCF_019186545.1. Classification (NCBI taxonomy): domain Eukaryota; kingdom Viridiplantae; phylum Streptophyta; class Magnoliopsida; order Solanales; family Solanaceae; genus Solanum; species Solanum stenotomum. The sequence goes on from NC_064284.1 coordinate 45,137,269, forward strand.
ACCCTAGCTCAAATTCTACTTTTCTTCTTCTTTGAGTTTTAGAGAGAGAAATATTGTGAGGAAGATGAACTTTTGATTTTGATTTGGGTGTTTGAGAAGAATGACTTAGTCTTGGTGTATTTAGACAAAAAATAACTTATATAGTTGTATAAAAATAATACAAAATTACCCCACTTTGATAGGACTTAAAAAGTGAAGTCCCAAAATGCCCCTCATTTAAGTGGGCTGCTAGGGACCACGATGGGCTCCACGAGCCGTGGTCCCATCCGTGGTCTTGAGGCAGTAGCTAAGAACTTGGGCCATAAAGCTCACAAGCCCAAGGCATTCCCATGAGGGGCTCGACAAGCCGTGGTCAAGACCACTGGCCTGGTCCCTCTCGTGGTCTTTGAGGTAATGGCTAGACCACTTAGGACCCTTAAGCTCACATGCCCAAGGCAACATCACGAAGGGATCCACGAGCCGTGGTCCCTTTCGTGGCCTTGAGGATGTGGCTGAGCCACTTTCCCTTCAAATCCTTTTTCCCTAAGTCAAGTTCAAGACCACTCCCACGAGCCGTCAAAGGCTTCACGAGCCGTGAAGTGGCTCGTGTGGAGGGTCCATTTTTGAGACACCTAAAAAGGAGCCACTATGCCATTTCATCAAAAGCATATCAAAGTATGTTCATCAAATCATCTCATGAAGGCAAATATGCAATCATCATACTAAAATGCACAACAACATGAGGAACATATAATTTTTGAAAACTCATTTTATACTAAACATGAATTTTCTCAAGAACATGCATATCATAAGGAGTCCATGAAGAACACATATCATAAGGAGTCCATGAAGAACACATACTACACATGACTCCCAAATTACCAAACTCAAGAGGAACTACTTACCTGAAGCTTGGCTACGAGTAGAAGGAAAAAGATGAGGATAGCTGGACTTCATATCGGCCTCGGCCTCCTAAGTAGTACCCTCAACTAAATGGTTCCTCCATAAAACCTTTACGGAAGCTATTTCCTTGTTTCACAACTTTTTGACTTGTCGGTCTAAGATTTCCATCGGAACCTCTTCATATGAAAGACTCCCATCAACCCCCAACCCTTATAAGGGGATGATGGATATTAGATCACCAATACCCTTCTTAAGCATAGAAACATAAACTACTGGGTGAACCAGAGCCAACTTATTTGGCAAGTCTAACTCATAGGCAACTTTCCCAACACGCTTCAAAATTTTCTATGGGCCTACATAACGGAGAATAAGTTTTCCTTTCTTTCCAAACCTCATCACACCTTTCATAGGTGATATTTTCAAATATACCCAATCATTAACTTTAAATTCCAGATCCCTCATTCTAACATCGACATAAGACTTTTGCCGATTTTGGGCCGTCCTCAACCTATCTTTAATGAGTCGGACTTTCTCAATGGCCTCAAAAAATAGTTTGAGACCGATTAGAGAAATTTCACCTACTTTAAACCAACCAACCGGAGACCTACATATCCTACCATACAAGGCTTCAAAAGGAGCCAAGGCGATACTTCAGTGGTAACTATTATTGTAGGCAAACTCTATCAATGGTAGATGGTCATCCCGATTACCTTTGAAGTGTATTGTAGATGCCGTCAACATATCATCTAAGGTTTGGATGGTGCGCTCTGCTTGACAATCCATTTGATGGTGAAAAGCTGTGCTAAGCTTAACCTTAGTACCAAGCCCTTTTTGGAATGCCTTCAAATAGTGTGAAGTAAATTGAGTACCTCAATCCAAAATAATAGATAAAGGAAACCCATGCAACTTCACTATCTCTTTGATGTACAATTTGTCATACTCTTCCACCGAAAATGAAATCTTGAGGAGAATAAAGTGGGCTGATTTTGTCATTCTATCTATGATGACCCGAATAGAATCATGTTGCCTTCGGGTACGAGGCAAACCTACTATAAAGTCTATGTTCACATCCTCTCACTACCAAGTGGGAATATTTATATCTTGGGCAAGCCTCCCGGCCTTAACTTTTTGACAATTCGGACACTAGGCTACTAAACCCTCTATATCCTTCTTCATACCATTCCACCAGTAGACTTCCTGTAGATCACGGTACATCTTGATGGCTCCCGGATGAATAAAATACCTCGAACCATGAACATCTTCTAGAATTCGCTCCCTCAAGCCATCAACATCCAGAACACTTAACCGACCTTGGTACCTAAGAACCCCATCTCTCCCTTGGGATAAAGCCTCAACGGACTATTTGAGTACTGACTCTTTCAACTCAATTAATATAGGATCAAGGTCTTGTTTAGACTTCACATACATCACAAAGGATGATTTGGAACCGTTATGGACCATAACACCACCCTTGGTGGAATCCACTAGATGAACACCTAGCCGGGCCAACCTATGCACATCACGAACCAATTCTTTCTTCTCATCCTATACATGAGCCATACTACCCATGGACAATCGACTAAGGGCATCCACTACAACATTAGCTTTGCCGGGGTGGTATATTTCACTCATCTCATAATCCTTCAAGAGTTCTAACCACCTTCTTTGTCGGAGATTCAAGTCTTTTTTACTAAACAAATATTGAAGACTCTTGTGATCGGTGAACACATCAATATGCACCCCATAGATAATGCCTCAATATTTTAAAGGCAAATACTACCTCTGCTAATTCGATATCATGGGTGGATAATTATTTTCAAGGATCTTGAGTTGCCTTGAAGCATAGGCAATTACTTTATGATATTGCATAAGCACACATCCCAAACCCACTCTAGAGGCGTCATAATACACAACAAAACAATCGGTACCCTCCGGTAAGGTCAACACCGGAGCGGAAGTAAGTCTATCTTTCAACTCCCGAAAGCTTTTCTCACAAGCCTCCGACCACTCAAACTTAGCATTATTTTGAGTCAAAGCCGTCAACGGAGAAGCAATGGAGGAAAAACCCTCCACAAACCTCCTATAGTAACCGGCCAAACCCAAAAAGTTTCTAATATCGATAAGAGTTAGAGATCTAGGATAACTCTAGACCGCATTCGTCTTCTTAGGATCTACCTCAATACCCTTGCTCGACATAATATGACCAAGGAAGGCTACAAACATTAGCCAAAACTCACATTTACTAAACTTCACATATAATTGGTGGTCTTTAAGGACTTGGAATACAATCCTCAAATGGTCCATGTGTTCATTTTCACTTCTTGAATAGATCAAAATATCATCGATAAACACCATCACAAACATATCAAGGTATTGTCTAAACACCTTATTCATTAGGTACGTAAATGCCGGTGGAGCATTTGTCATCCCAAATGACATAACCACAAATTCATAGTGACCATATAGGGTCCTAAAGGCCATCTTGGGAATTTCAACCCCACTCACCCTTAGTTGATGGTAACCCGAATGAAGATCTATTTTGGAGAAACGACTAGCCCCATGAAATTGATCAAAGAAGTCATCAATTCTAGGAAGGGGATATTTATTGTTTATGTTCACTTTGTTCAATTGACGATAGTAGATGAACATTCTAAGAGACCCATCCCTTTTTTAACAAACAATACCGGAGAATCCCATGGAGAGATACTTGGTTGAATAAAGCCTTTGTCTAACAATCCCTTAGTTGTTCTTTCAATTCCATTAACTCCGCCGGAGCAATTCTATAAGGAGGAATGGATATAGGTTGCATATTCGGTAAAAGATCAATGCCAAAGTCTATTTTCCGCTCAGGAAGAAATACCGAGTAAATCATTGGGAAAAACATTCAAAAACTCATTTACTACCTAAACCGACTCTAGAGAAGGGGTTTCAGACTCTAACATCCATAACCCTAACAAGATGGTATATACACCCTTTGGAGATCATTTTCCTAGCTTTGAGGCAAGAGACAAATTGACCTCTAGGGATATAATTTCCCCCCTTCCACTCTAAAATAGAATCATTTGGAAATTGGAACTTAACTACCCGAGTCCTACAATCAATAGAGGCATAACATGCATGCAACCAATTCATACCCAAAATCACATCAAAATCTAACATGTCTAACTCCACCAAATCCACCAAGGTAACTTTATGGGACAAAGAAATAGGACAACCAACTCCTATAGACTCTTTTGTCCACTATCGAGTCATCAACCGGGGTAGAAATCGAAAAAGGCTCTACTAACACTTCGGGGAGTATTTCAAACTTCATGGTCATAAAAGGTGCTATAAAGGTCAAAGTGGCACCATGATCTAATAATGCATATACATTAATAGAAAAGACTTGTAATATACCGGTCACCACATCGTGGGAGCTCTCTTGGTCACCTCGGGATTGAAGAGCATAGAGGCAGTTTTCTTGGGAGCATCGGAATTTGAACCCCTAGACAGAACTTGCTTGCCCTCTCTTCGTGAGCCGTAAGTATGAAACAATTCCTCATCATATGACCACTCTTCCTGCAACTATAGCAACCATCCGTGCCAACTAGGCACTGACCATCATGCTTCTTACCGCACTTGGAACAAGAGCCTTACCATAGAAGATCCACCACTATTGCCTCCTTGAGGCTTAGGTTTAGACACCCTATCTTTGTTGACTCTTGGAGAACTAGAGGAGCCTTGGTTGGAGAACCTTCTCTTGAACCTTGGTCGACCTTGACCTTTAGATTTACCCTTGGAAGAATTCCCATCATCTCTCTTCACCTCCCTGTTCCTTTTTTTAAGTCTTTACTCCTCAAGTTGTTGAGCATACACCATAAGACATGATATATCTATATTATCATAGAGTATTGCCGCACGATATTCTTCTTCAACCGAGTCGAACAAACTCATCAAAAATCTACTCATCTCATCCCTCGAATTCGAAAAATGGAGCATACTTGGACAATTGAGTGAATTTTAGGGAGTACTCTTCCATGCTCATGGCCCCTTGATGAAGATTGATGAACTCTTTAACCTTAGCTTTCTTCAACTCTCGGGGAAAGTACCTAGAAAGAATTGCCGGATTTGAACACTTCCTAATCTATGGCACCCGCTCCTACTGGCCTATTAATCTTCCAATGAGTATACCAAACTTGAGCAACACCCTTTAATTGGTAGGCGCGAGCTCCGCTTTCTCTACCGAAGTCACCCCCATATTGTCAAGTATCTTGAAAACCTCTTCCACAAACTCATGAGGATCCTCTCCCACTTTGGAGCCATGGAACTTGGGAGGATTCATTCTAGCAAAGTCCCTAATCCTTGAAGCGGCCGAATTCACATTTGCATTAGCCGAAGGAACAACCTCCCTATTATCTTGGGTTGTCACGACTTGAGTCAATATTTGGAGAGCCGACCTTATTTCCACATTTGTCATAGCTCCCGTATTCATAGGAGCTTGAGGAACTTGAGGATCTTTGGGCGGAATTCCCTCATTCACATTCTCCTCTTCCGCCCTTCTATTATTCCCCCTTCGTGTATTCATTTCCTAAAGACACAAGAGAAGGGTTAGGAAAAGGACTTTATAGAGTTAAACTCTATTGCATGACTTAAGAGTAATTAAAGAAGTGAATTTCTTAAACATCTTATAGCCTCTTATTCATAAATGTGGCGCGCTTCACACTCATTAACAATTCTCTACTAGACGTGGCTTATGAGACATCATCCTAGAATCATTCTAAACCTTGTGCTCTGATACCAAGTTTGTCACAACCTAGGGGTACCCCTTAGTTGTAACACGGCGAACTCGACCCCGAAGAGATCTCATACAATCCCTTAGCATATCATGACATAAGATAAATAGTAATGATGCAGAATTTAAAACGTTTTACAATCGAAGTCTTTTCATAAAATCAAATGGAAGTCTAGACATTGTCTCAATAGAACCATCTAATACAATTAGGTATCAATAAGGGTTACAACCCGTTACAACATAGTCTCAAAAGAGAATGTAAGAATAAACTAGAAATGAACAACTCTTGTCCTCGAACCATGAGGACTCACCAAAAATGTGGAGATAATCAATCCAACCTTTGAACATTATGAGAAGCACACCTCAACAACCGAGACCTACAGTTATAGAAAAATGTAGAAAATATGGGTTAGTACAAAATTTGCACCAAGTATGATAGCCATACATAAAATCTTTAAAACATGCTAAAAGGGACATTTTTGTTGAAACCATGCACTTTATCAAGTTTAAGAGTCATCATGCACATTAGTGTAAATACATAAGTCAAACCATATCATAAGCAACCCTAAGCTATACTTGTGCAATGGATAGATAAGATCCCATAATCCTATCTATGATAAGTACCACTTTTTGGCCACCATAATCATGCATATCATACCTTGACCTCATCCATAGCCAACACTCATATATAAGGAAACATTCAAGTTCATTAACTTGTAACAAGGAAAACCACTCATAGCAACAATCCATATCATACATGCATAAATTAATATATCTTCATAGCACAAGAGAACCACACCACAACCCCTTCCAAAGCCTACTTGTGCACTGCATGAATGAAGTCCCATACCTCCACTCACACTAAGTAGAGCTCCTTAAGAAGTCATAAATATAGTTCATGTTCATGTTCTTGTCATAATTCATATTCTTATCATGTAGGGAAATAGCTTTAACCAAAATAGACCATGTGAGCTACATGGAATTCGGTGTACTGCCCCACACCGAAAAGAGGTGTCCTACTTGCCTAAGGTAGAACTAGTTTGTTAGGGAGATTGTTTCTAAAATCCAAGACTAACTGAGTTAAAAGGTTTCCATCTCATGAGATAACTCTTTTGGGAAACCGGACTAACTGGCCTAAAAGGAACCCATTTGGAAAGCCAAACTAACTGGCGTACAACCTTTCATCTCATATTCATATCCACTCGGTGCTAAGCTTGATTCCCTATAAGTTCATGTTAAGTCTTTACTTAGGTTCATGTTTATGAAAGAATGAACTAGTATTCAAACCAACATGGTATCATGGTAGCTCATAGATTCGATAGGTGAGAATATCCTTTTAACCTTAGAATCATGAATATGTGAGTAAACCTTTCACATCATGTTCATGAGAATAGCCTTTAAATCAACACAACAAGATTATCATAGTCATAGGCATTTCACGCATACTCATGTGTAAGGGTATAGGGAGAATGATCTTTCAATAATACCATAATTACACCATAGTAATAGGATCTTCACTCTCTAAGTGAATAATAAACTTATGCACAATTCTCATAAACATGCACAATTCTCATAATTTTCCCTTCAAGGACCATGAATCACATTCAACCCAAACATCTAGAATTTATACATTAGATATGGATAATATCATGATTCAATTAATTCAATCAATATAAGCATAATCTATTCACATGATTCTATGATCAATCAACCCACATCACAAGATCACAATTTAGTAATATGGGTAATTCATGGGTTCTTGAGGAGATTTCTTCATAAATCAACAATAAATCATCAATGCAATCATAATACATCATAAATCAACCATTCAAAACGTTTTATTAAGGAACCCATGACCTAGAGCGAAACCCTAACTTTTTGGGGAAATTGTAAGGTTGAAATCTAGTTTTGAAGGGACTCTATGGGTAAAGGCTACCCATAGATGAAAAGCTACCATTCCTTAGGATGATTGTTCAAAGCTTTTGAGGAAGAAGCATTGATTTATTCAAACCCTAGATCCAATTCTACCCTTCTTCTTCTTTGAGTTTTAGAGAGAGAAATATTGTGAGGAAGATTAACTTTTGGTTTTGATTTGGGTGTTTGTGAAGAATGACTTAGTCTTGGTGTATTTAGACTTAAAATAACTTATATAGTTGTATAAAAATAATACAAAACGACCCCACTTTGATAGGACTTAAAAAGTGAAGTCCCTAAAATCCCCCTCATTTAAGTGGGCTTCCAGGGACCATGATGGGCTCCACGAGCTATGGTCCCATCTGTGGTCTTGAGGCAGCAGCTAGGCACTTGGTGCATAAAGCTCACAAGCCCTAGGAATTCCCATGATGGGCTCCACTGGCTGTGGTCCCTCTCGTCGTCCTTGAGGCAGTGGTTAGACCACTTGGGCCCTTAAGCTCACATGTCCAAGACAACTTCACGAAGGGCTCCACGAGCCGTGGTCCCTTTCGTGGCCTTGAGGCAGTGGCTAAGCCACTTTGCCTTCAACTCCTTTTTCCCTAAGTCAAGTTCAAGACCATTCCCACAAGCCATGAAGTGGCTCATGTGGAGGGTCCATTTTTGAGACACCTGAAGGGGGCTATTGCCTCTACCTCCACAAGTGGCACCATGACTTGTGGTGTCCACTACGGGTCGTGAGACCCTCGTGGTCTTGGTGGGAAGTGCCTTGGTCAAGGTGGGTAGTCTTGTCCCCTTGTCTTGACCCTCACCCATTTTCCTTGGATCTTAACCCGTACTCTTGATGCTAACCCTCATATTTAACTCTAGTTTATCCTATTAGTTTCTGGATTGTTAAATTATCTCCCCCTTGGGTACATTCGTCCTCGAATGACTATCTTGACACCTTACGGAAATTAAGACTTAAGACTAGCAGCCCATCATGCATGCAATATCAAAATAATGCTCAATTCAAAGGAGGAAATATCAACACTATTTCAAGACATAATCAATGCAACACAAGGAAGTGGGAGCTATATCCATAACCCATTATGCACAAACTCATCATTTCACATAATCATAAGAGGAACTACCTTCTCCAACTAAAAGCAATCTCAACACAACATTATGGAGCAAATATGCCATTTCATCAAAAGCATATCAAAGCATGTTCATCGAATCATCTCATGAAGTCAAATATGCAATCATCATACTAAAATGCACAACAACACGAGGAACATATAAGTTATGAAAACTCATTTTATACTAAACATGAATTTTCTCAAGAACATGCATATCATAAGGAAACCATGAAGAACACATAGCACACACGACTCCCAAATCACCAAACACAGGAGGAACTACTTACCTTAAGCTTGGATAGGAGTAGAAGGAAAAAGATGAGGATAGCGGGACTTCATATCGGCCTCGACCTCCCAAGTAGCACCCTGAACTAAATGATTCCTCCATAAAACCTTTATGGAAGCTATTTTCGTGTTTCTCAACCTTTTGACTTGCCGGCTAAGATTTCCACCGGAACCTCTTCATATGAAAAACTCTCATCAAGCCCCAACCCTTCTAAGGGGATGATGGATACCGGATCACCAATACACTTCTTAAGCATAGAAATATGAAATATCGGGTGAACCAGAGCCAACTCATTTGGCAAGTCTAACTCATAGGCAACTTCCCAACACTCTTCAAATTTTGGTATGGGCCTATGTACTGGGGACTAAGTTTTCCTTTCTTGCCAAACCTCATCACACCTTTCATAGGTGATATTTTCAAATAGACCCAATCATTAACTTCATATTCTAGATCCCTCTTTCTAACATCGGCATAAGACGTTTGTCGACTTTAGGTCATCCTCAACCTCTTTCCAATGAGTCGGACTTTCTCAATGGCTTCATAAACTAATTCGGGACCGATTAGAGAAATTTCACGTACTTCAAACCAACCAACCGGAGACCAACATATCCTACCATACAAGGCTTCAAAAGGAGCCATGGCGATACTTGAGTGGTAACTATTATTGTAGGCAAACTCTATCAATGGTAGATGGTCATCCCAATTACCTTTGAAGTCTATAGCATATGCCCTCAACATATCCTCTAAGGTTCGGATGGTGCACTCCGCTTGACCATCCATTTGACGGTGAAAAGTCGTGCTAAGCTTAACCTTAGTATTAAGCTCTCTTTGGAATGCCTTCCAAAAGTGTTAAGTAAATTGAGTACCCCGATCCAAAATAATAGATTAAGGAAACCCATGCAACTTCACTATCTCTTTTCTGTACAATTTGGCATAGTCTTCCGCCAAAAATGAATCCTTGATGAGAATAAAGTGGGTTGATTTTGTCATTCGATCTACGATGACCCGAATAGAATCATGTTGCCTTCGGGTACGAGGCAAACCCACTATAAAGTCCATGTTCACGTCCTCTAACTTCCAAGTGGGAATATCTATATATTGGGACAAGCCTCCCGACCTTAAATTGTTGACAATTCGGACACTTGGCTACAAAACCCGCTATATCCTTCTTCATACCATTCCACTAATAGACTTTCCGTAGATCACGGTACATCTTGATGGCTCCCAAATGAATAGCTTCCGTGAACCATGAGCTTCTTCTAGAATTTTCTCCCTCAAGCCATCAACATCCAGAACACATAATCGACCTTGGTACCTAAGCACCCCATCTCCCCCTTGGGAGATAGCCTCAACGAACTTTTTGAGTACCGACTCTTTCAACTCAATTAATATAGAATCAATGTCTTGCTTAGTCTTTACATCCATCACAAAGGATGATTCGGAACCATTATGGACCATGACACCACCCTTGGTGGAATCCACTAGTTGAACACCTAGCCGGACCAACCTATGCACATCACGAACAAATTCTTTCTTCTCATCTTCTACATGAGCCATACTACCCATGGACAATCGACTAAGGGAATCCACTAGAACATTAGCTTTGCCGGGGTGGTATAGGACACTCATGTCATAATCCTTCAAGAGTTCTAACCACCTTCTTTGTCGGAGATTCAAGTATTTTTGACTAAACACATATTGAAGACTCTTGTGATCGGTGAACACATCAACATGCACCCCATATAGATATGCCTCCATATTTTCAAGGCAAATACTACCGCCGCTAATTCGAGATCATGGTTGGATAATTCTTTTAATGGACCTTGAGTTGCCTTGAAGCATAGGCAATTACTTTACCATGTTGCATAAGCAGACATCCCAACCCCACTCTAGAGGAATTACAATACATAACAAAACGATCGTACCTTCTAGTAAGGTCAACACTAGAGCGAAAGTAAGTCTATCTTTCAACTCTTGGAAGCTTTTCTCACTAGCTTCCGACCACTCAAACTTAGCTTTCTTTTGAGTGAAAGCCGTCAACGGAGAAGTAATGGAGGAAAAACCCTCAACAAACCTCCTATAGTAACCGGCCAAACCCAAAAAGTTTCTAATATCGGTAAGAGTTAGAGGTCTAGGACAACTCTTGACCGCATTCGTCTTCTTAGGATCTACCTCAATACCCTTGCTCGACACAATATGACCAAGGAAGGCTACAAACCTTAGCTAAAATTCACATTTACTAAACTTCGTATATGATTGGTGGTCTTTAAGGATTTGCAATACAATCCTCAAATGGTCCATGTGTTCATTTTCACTCCTTGAATAGATCAAAATATCATCGATAAACACGATCACAAACATATCAAGGTAGTGTCTAAACACCCTATTCATCAGGTACATAAATTCCACCGGGGCATTTGTCAACCCAAATTACATAACCACAAATTCATAGTGACCATATCGGGTCCTAAAGGCTGTCTTGGGAATATCAACCCGTCTCACCCTTAGTTGATGTTAACCCAAACGAAGATCTATTTTGGAGAAGTGGCTAGCCCCTTGAAGCTGATCAAACAAGTCATCACATCTAGGAAGGGGATATTTATTCTTTATGGTCACTTTGTTCAATTCCACCGGGGCATTTGTCAACCCAAATGACATAACCACAAATTCATAGTGACCATACCGGGTCCTAAAGGCCATCTTGGGAATATCAACCCGTCTCACCCTTAGTTGATGGTAACCCGAACGAAGATCTATTTTGGAGAAATGGCTAGCCCCTTGAAGCTGATCAAACAAGTCATCACATCTAGGAAGGTGATATTTATTCTTTATGGTCACTTTGTTCAATTGATGATAGTCGATGTACATTCAAAGAGACTTATCCTTCTTTCTAACAAACAATACCGGAGCACCCCATGGAAAGATACTCAGTTGAATAAAGCCTTTGTCTAACAAATCCCTTAGTTGTTCTTTCAACTCCTTTAACTCTGCCGGAGCCATTCTATAAGGAGGAATGAAGATAGGATACGTGTATGGTAAAAGATCAATGCCAAAGTCCATTTCCCGCTCGGGAGGAATACCAAGTAAATCATTGGGAAAAACTTCCAAAAACTCATTCACTATCGGAACTGACTCTAGAGAAGGGGTTTCAGACTCAACATCTATAACCCTAACAAGATGGTAAATACACTCTTTGGAGATCATTTTCCTAGCTTTGAGGCAAGAGACAAATTGACCTCTAGTGATAGAATCTCCCCCCTTCCACTATAGAATAGACTCATTTGGAAATTGGAACTTAACTACCCAAGTCCTACAATCAATAGAGGCATAACATACATGCAACCAATCCATACCCAAAATCACATCAAAATCTAACATGTCTAGCTCCACCAAATCCACCAAGGTAACTTTATTGGGACAAAGAAATAGGACAAGTCCAATAGACTCTTTTTTCCACTATCGAGTCACCAACCAGGGTAGAAATCGAAAAAGGCTCTACTAACACTTCGAGGAGTATTTCAAACTTCATTGCCACAAAAGGTGTTATAAAGGACAAAGTGGCACCAGGATCTAACAATGCATATACATCAATAGAAAATACTTGTAACATACTGGTCACCACATCCGTGGAGCTTTCTTGGTCACCGCAGGATTGAAGAGCATAGAGGTGGCTTTTCTTGGGAGCATCAAAATTTGAACCGCTAGGCGCAACTTGGTAGCCCTCTCTTCCTTGATCCTTAAGCATGGGATAATCCCTCATCGTATGACCACTCTTCCCGCAACTATAGCAACCATCCATGCCAACTAGGCACTTACCATCATGCTTTTTACCGCACTTGGAACAAGTAATACCTTACCATAGAAGATCCACCACTATTGCCTCCTTGAGGCTTAGGGTTAGACACCCTATCTTTGTTGACTCTTGGAGCACTAGAGGAGCCTTGGTTGGAGAACCTTCTCTTGAACCTTGGTCGACCTTGACCTTCAGATTTACCCTTGGAAGAATTCCCATCACCGGTCCTTGCTCTCTTTACCTCCCTATTGCTTTTCTTAAGTCTTGACTCCTCGAGTTGTTAAGCAAACACCATAAGACTTGATAGATCCATATTATCATGGAGCATTGCCGTATGACATTCTTCTTCAATCATGTTCCACACACCCGTAAAAATATACTCATCTCATCCCTTAAATTTGACACCAAAGATGGAGCATACTTGGACAATTGAGTGAATTTTAGGGGAGTACTCTTTCACGCTTATGCCCACTTGATGAAGATTGATGAACTCTTCAACCTTAGCTTCCTTCAATTCTCGGGGAAAGTACCTAGCAAGAAATGCTGATTTGAACGCCTCCCAATCTATGGGACCCGCTCCTATCGGCTTATTAATCTTCCATTGAGTATATCAAACTTTAGAAACACCCTTCAATTGGTAGGCGGCTAGCTCCGCTTTCTCTACCAAAGTCACCCCCATAATGTCAAGTATCTTGAAAACCTCTACCACAAACTCATGAAGATCCTCTCCCACTTTGGAGACATGCAACTCGGGAGGATTCATTCTAGAAAAGTCCCTAATCCTCGAAGCGGCTGAATTCACATTTGGATTAGCCGGAGCAACAACCTCCCTATTAGCTTGGGCCGTCATGGGTTGGGGTTGAGTTGTCACGGCTTGAGTCAATATTTGCAGAGCCGACCTTATTTCCACATTTTTCATAGCTCCCGTATCAATAGGAGCTTAAGGAACTTGAGGATCTTGGGGAGGAACTCCCTCATTCACATTCTCCTCTTCCACCCTTCTGGCATTCACCTTTCGTGTATTTATTTCCTGAAGACACAAGAGAAGGGTTATAAAAAGGACTTTATAGAGTTAAACTCTATGGCACGACTTAAGAGTAATGAAAGAAGTTAAATTTCTTAAACATCTTATAGCCTCTTATTCATAAATGTGGTGTGCTTCACACTCATGAACAAGACTCTACTACATGTGGCGTATGCGACATCATCCTATAATCATTCTAAACCTTGTGCTCTCATACCAAGTTTGTCACAATCCAGGGGTACCTCCTAGATGTAACACGGCGTACTCGACTCCGAAGGGGTCTCATACAAGCCCTTAGCATATCAGGACATAAGATAAATAGAAATGATGCGAAATTTAAAAGTTTTTACGATCAAAGTATTTTCATAAAATCAAATGGAAGTCAGGACATTGCCTTAATAGAACCATCTAATACAATCGAGTAACAATAAGGGTCACAACCCTTTATTACATAGTCTCAAAAGAGAATGTAAGAAGAAACTAGAAATGGAAAAATCTTGTCTTCGAACCATGAGGACTCACCATAAGCGTGGAGAGAATCAATCCAAGCTTTGAACAGTAGGAGAAGCACACCTCAACAACTGGGACCTACACTTATAGAAATATGTAGAAAATAAAGGTTAGTGTAAAATTTGCACCAAGTATTATAGCCATGCATAAAATCCTTAAAACGTGCTAAAAGGGACATTCTTGTTGAAACCTCTCACGACCCGAGCCTACACCCCTAAAGCGACACGGCGTACAAGACTCCAAAAAGCCTCATACAAGCCGCATAGCATTTCATTGCATTCGATAATAGAAAATAGTATAGAATTAAAACCTTCTTTAAAACCATACAATCAAAATACTCATTTAAAACACTTTGAAACACAACAAAAGTCTATAGACTCACATGGCCATCAAAACACAACATCCGAAACTAAAGTAGAGTCACAACCCTTTATAATCGAAAAGTCTAACAGTAGTCTTTTACATGAAAGAAAATGAAACTTCAAGTACTTGTTCTCGATCTATGAGGACATACCACTTAGTCTTGGAGAATATCAAATCCAAGCTTCAACTAGAGAGAAAGCAACTCACTTGCTAGAACCTACACTTGTAGTAAACCATGAAGAAATATGGGTTAGCACAATTAAGTACTAAGTATGATAGCCATGCAAAAACATGTTTAAAACGGACAATTTATTTGAAAGTCATGATTTTATGCCATTTTAATAAAATTTCATGAACATAAGTATAAGAGGTATAATATACAAATACAACCAACATGCAAGTCATTTCTTCACATTTGAACATAATCAACATACATGACATTTCGTTACATTAAGGTTTCACCTCAAGTAACCCCAAGCCATACCTTGTGCAATGTATGAATAGTGTCCCATACCACCATCCACACTAGATACCACATTAAGGCCACAAAAAGTGAACCTACATTTCATCCTTTCCATCTTCATACAATACTCATACATAAGAGACATAAACATTACATAAGGCATGACAAGGAAGTAACTCATAATACAATCCAAGTATAGCATGCATCATTACATTAAGCATATAAGAGTCAACATTCTTCATTAACTTCAGTGAGAGAACTTTCATACATTAGTCATAAGACCTTAGAGAACTCACTATGACCCTCTCAAAGCCTACTCGTGCAATGCATGGATGGCATCCCATACTACCACCCACACTTCATAGAACTCCTCAAGAAACCATAATGCACATCTCACATGATGGGAATAGGCATTAACCAACATAGACCATAAGAGCTAAATCATGGAATCCAGTGTCGTATGACCCCACACCGAAGGAAGGTGTTCTAATTGCCTAAGGTTGAACTAGTAACATTTTAGCGTAGGTCGAAACCACTAGCTAATATCCTATGTGGGAAGATAGTTATGGGATATGAAGATGTTCATTGGAACCTTAGCGTAACGTTGGGAGAGTTTCCATCTTACCATATCCACTCGGTGCGTAGCCTCCATTCCCATAGAGTATTTTATTTTCATTAACATTATTGTACTTGAGAGGGCCACCAACATTAGGCCTACTGACCCAAGGTACATTACACAAGAAAGGGCCACCACCATTAGGTATGCCGATTCAAGGTACATTAAGGATAACTCATTGACTTTCCAAGAAGGGCCACCGACATTAGGTCTACTGATACAAGGTTCATCATTTCGCACATGAAAGGGCCACCTACACTAGGTCTACCGATTCAAGGTTTATCATCTCATTAGTTTCTAGACTTATCATGAAGGGCTACCAACATTAGGTCTACCGGTTCAAGACATAGCCTAGAATACTTCATCGTGCATTTATGAAAGGAATGCCATAGGCCTATCGATTCATATTTATTAAGCAAGACACATTCATTATACAAGAAGAAGATGCCTAAGCCTACCAATTCAAGACATGATATTACATTCAAGGTCACACTCATCAAAACAAGAAAAGGATGCCTTAAGCCTACCAATTCAAGATGTATCAATCCATATTACTTTCATTTATATAAGAAAAGGATGCATAAGCCTACCAATTCAGGATATAACTTTACATTATAGAAACCCTTCACATTCTATCATCATCATTCATGAGTGTTAATTGAGAATATGCTTTCAATCACAACACAATTACATTTTACACATGTTCACAATACTTTCATTGAGGTCATACACATATTCTTTACATCATAATCATACATGGATCCTTCATGAAATTGCCTTCCAAGGCTATACATCAATCACAACCCAAACATCTAAGATGCTACAATATATAAGGGAATTAACATGATTCAATATAAGCATAAACAATTCAACATCCATTCATGATTAATCAACCCAATTCACATACTTCCAATTTAGGATTTTGGGATAAACATGGGTTCATAGGATAAATCATCTTAATTCACCATTAATTCCAAAATTCCATCTATAATCATCATATAAAACCTTTTGAAAATGATTTGGAATTAAACCCATGCATATATTGAAAACTAAGGTTTTTGGAAGAATTTGGAACTTGAAATCATATTTGAAATTGGCTCCTTGAAAGAAACTAAGTTTCGGGTGAAGACTCCCATACATTTTATGGAAGAAATCCACATGAAGTTTAAGAAGAAAGCCGCTCCTTCACTCCTAGACTTGACCTTGAACTTGATCTTCAATGGAGTTTCTAGAGAGACAACTTTTGGATAGGTGGGTTTCTATTTTGAGAGTTGGAAATAATGAAGTCTAAAAAGGAGTTTAATACTTTTAAAACCCTTAAAATACATTAATAAACCAATTATAACCGTCCCCCAACTTAACTTAACTAAAAATGAATTTACCAAAAGGCCCTCACCTTGGCCGAACCAAACAAGTAACATAGGTGGGGACTCACGACACCAAACCATGGACCGTGGATTGGGTCACTCCCCATCATGTCAGTCATGGTTCATGGCTGTGGCTTGGATTTTGGGGCCTTGACCTACGGCGGCCATCCACGGGGCGTGGACCCCTTCCGCAGGTAACCTTTATTTTGGCAACTTTTCTCTTTTGGGGCAGCCTTGGGGTTAGGCTAAGGGTCCTCCTCAAGGACCTCTATGGTGGTCCTTGGGGAGTTGTACCTTGACGTTTAACCCCTAAACCCCTCAACCATAGCTCAGGACAACATTCTACCACATGAAACCCTACAACAACTCAAACACACACTAGTTAGGCTCTACTTTCACTTATTCATTTTACGAGTCGTTACATTATCCCCCACTTAGGAACATTCGTCCTCGAATGACACTTTAAACATACTAAGGGGTTAATGACTCAAGACTAGAAGCCCATCATGCATGCAACATTATAAACCATGCACAAAACTAGGAGGAAACATCAACTCCATATCAATAAGCTCAATGCAACATAAGAAAATAGGAACTACATCTACAAACTCATTATGCATCATAACTTCAACAATTCTCATTTCATTGGAGGAATTACCTTCTCCAACTCATATCATGCTTATCACAACATCATTAAGCACATTATGCAATTTCTTCATAAAAGCACATTTAGGCACGGTCAACATTTAACCTCATGAAGCATATAAACAACTCATACTAAATGCATATCAACAAGAGGAACATAATTCATATAAATTTATTTTCTCATTTAAACATAAACTCATCAAGAACATGCATAACATAAGGAGACCATGAAAACTCATATTCACACATGACTCCAAAACATGAAACAAGCAAAAAAGGAACTCTTTGTCTTAGGCTTGAATAGGCATAGAAAGAAAGAGAATGAGGATATCGAGACTTCTCATCAACCTTACTATTCAACACACTATCCCCCACTTAGGAGAAAACACAACTAAGGCTAGCATGAAAACAACATAAGGACCTCAACACAACATTCACAACTATAAGGAACTATCACTTATCGTTCCCTTCATCCGGATTAGCTCCTTTTTCCTTGTTAGGTTGAAGCACATAAATGGTTTCTCTTTGGAGCATTAGGATCCGGGCCATCAAGAGAAGCTTGTTTGGCCTCCCTTTCTTTGGCCTGGAGAATATGACAATTTCTCACTTGGTGATCATTCTTTCCACATCCATAACACCCACTAGTACCGGCTAGGCACTTCCCATGATGCTTCTTCCCACAATTGTGGCAAGTAGATTTAGAAAATGGAGATCCACTACCTCTCTCTTGGTTAACCTTAGAAGTGCTTGAAGAATCTTGGTTTGGATCTCTCTTCTTGAACCTAGGTTGACCTTGCTCATCGGGGCTAGACCTCTTCAACTCCCTATTCTTCCTCTTAAGTTTGGACTCCTCAATAGATTGAGCATACACTATAAGTCTAGAAATGCTCATATCATCATGGAGCATTGTCGTACATCACTCTTCCTCAACTAGGTCGGATATACCTGTTACAAATCGACTCATCTCATCCCTTGGGTTAGACACCAAGGATGGAGCATACTTAAACAATTGGGTAAATTTCAAGGAGTACTCTTGAACATTCATGTTACCTTGCCTAAGATTGATAAACTCCTCCATCTTAACCTCCCTCTTCTTACGGGGAAAGAACCTACTAAGGAATGCTTTCTTGAGCAATTCCCAATCTATAGGCCTCGCTTCTACTGGTCTATTACTCTTCCATTGAGAGAACCAAATTTGGGCAACGTCCTTTAATTGATAGGCGGCAAGTTTCGCTTTATCAATAGAAGTCATCTCCATAGCATTGACTACCTTATACACCTCATCCAAAAACTCTTGGGGATCCTCTCCCACCTTAGAACCTAGGAACACCGGAGGATTCATCCTCACAAAGTCTCTCAACCTAGAAGCCATAGTACTCACATTGGGGTTCACATTAGCCTAAACACCCTTAGTAGCTTGGGCCGTACTGGCTTGGGCTTGAGTAGTTACGGCTTGAGCCATAATTAAAAGAGCCGACCTAACTTCCTCATTGGTCATAGCCGGGGGATCTACCGGAACTTGATTGCCTAGAGGAACTTGGTCACCTTGAGGACCTTGGGGAGGAACTCCCTCATTCTCAATATCCTCTTCCATCCTTCTTGGGTTAACCCTTGTATTCATATCCTATAAACACAAGAGAAGGGTTAGGAAAAGGACACTTATAGAGCTAAACTCTAAGGCACGATTTCAAGAATAATGAAAGAAGTGTAGCTTCCTAACGTCCTATAGCCTCTCGCTCATAGATGTGTCGCGACTCACACTTATGAACAAGACTCTACTAGACGTGGCTTGTGAGACATCAGTCCAAAAAACCATTTCCATAATCTTGTGCTCTGATACCATGTTTGTCACGACCCGAGCCCACACCACATAAGCGACACGACATACAGGACTCTGAAAAGCCTCATAAAAGCTTCATAGCATTTCATTGTATTTGATAATAGAAAATAGTACATAATTTAAACTTTCTTTAAAACCATACAATCAAAATACTCATTTAAAACACTTTGAAACACATCGGAAGTCTATTGTCTCACATGGCCATTTAAACACAACATCCGAAACAAAAGTAGGGTCACAACCCTTTACAATCGAAAAGTCTGACAATAGTCTTTTACATGAAAGAAAATGAAACTTCAAGCACTTGTTCTCGATCTATGAGGACATACCACTTACTCTTGGAGAATCTCAAATCCAAGCTTCAACTAGAGAGAAAGCAACTCACTTGCCGGAACCTACACTTGTAGTAAAACATGAAGAAATATGGGTTAGCATAATTAAGTACTAAGTATGATAGCCATGCAAAAACATGTTTAAAACAGACAATTTATTTGAAAGTCATGATTTTATTCCATTTTGATAAAACTTCATGAACATAAGTATAAGAAGCACAATATACAAATACAACCAACAAACAAGTGATTTCTTCACATTTGAACATAATCAACATACATGACATTTTATTACATTAAGGTTTCACCTCAAGTAACCCCAAGCCATACCTTGTGCAATGTATGAATAGCATCCCATACCACCATCCACACTAGATACCACATTAAGTCTACCAAAAGTGAACTTACCATTCATCCTTTCCATCTTCATACAATACTCATACATAATAGACATAAGCATTACATAAGACATGACAAAGAAGTAACTCATAATACAATCCAAGTATAGCCTACATCGTTACATTAAGCATATAAGAGTCAACATTCTTCATTAACTTCATTTAGAGAACTTTCATACATTAGTCATTAAGACCTTAGAGCACTCACTATGACCCTCTCAAAGCCTACTCGTGCAATGCATGGATGGCATCCCATACTACCACCCACACTTCATAGAACTCCTCAAGAAACCATAATGCACATTTCACATGATGGGAATAGGCATTAACCAACATAGACCATAAGAGCTAAATCATGGAATCCAGTGTCGTATGACCCCACATCGAAGGAAGGTGTTCTAATTGCCTAAGGTTGAACTAGTAACATTTTAGCGTAGGTCGAAACCACTAGCTAATATCCTATGTGGGAAGATAGTTATGGGATATGAAGATGTTCATTGGAACCTTAGCGTAACATTGGGAGAGTTCCCATCTTACCATATCCACTCGGTGGTTAGCTTCCATTCCCATAGAGTATTTCATTTTCATTAACATTATTGTACTTGAGAGGGCCACCAACATTAGGCCTACCGACCCAAGGTACATTACACAAGAAAGGGCCACCACCATTGGGTTTACCAATTCAAGGTACATTAAGGATAGCTCATTGACTTTCCAAGAAGGGCCACCAACATTAGGTCTACTGATACAAGGTTCATCATTTCGCACATGAAAGGGCCACATACACTAGGTCTATCGATTTAAGGTTTATCATCTCATTAGTTTCTAGACTCATCATGAAGGGCTACCAACACTAGGTCTACCGGTTCAAGACATAGCCTAGAATACTTCATCATGCATTTATGAAAGGAATGCCATAGGCCTATCGATTCAGATTCATTAAGTCAAGACACATTCATTATACAAGAAGAGGATGCCTAAGCCTACCAATTCAAGACATGATATTATATTCAAGGTCATATTCGTCAATACAAGAAAAGGATGTCTTAAGCATACCAATTCAAGAATCATCAATCCATATTACTTTCATTTATATAAGAAAAGAATGCATAAGCCTACCAATTCAGGATATAACCTTACATTATAAAAACCCTTCACATTCTATTATTATCATTCATTATTGTTAATTGAGAATATGCTTTCAATCATAACACAATTACATTCTACACATGTTCATAATACTTTCATTGAGGTCATACACATATCCTTTACATCATAGTCATACATAGATCCTTCATGAAATTACCTTCCAAGGCTATACATCAATCACAACCCAAACATCTAAGATGATACAATATATAAGGTAATTAACATGATTCAATATAAGCATAAACAATTTAACATCCATTCATGATCAGTCAACCCAATTCACATACTTCTAATTTAGGATTTTGGGGTAAACATTGGTTCATAGGAGAAATCATCCTAATTCACCATTAATTCAAAAATATCATCTTAAATCATCATATAAAACCTTTTGAAAATGATTTGGAATTGAACCCATGCATAGATTGAAAATTAGGGTTTTTGGAAAAATTTGGAACTTGAAATCATCTTTGAAATTGGCTCCTTGAAAGAAACTTACTGAAAGATGAAGACTACCATACCTTTTATGGAAGAAATCCACACGAAATTGTAGAAGAAAGCAGCTCCTTCACCCCTAGACTTGACCTTGAACTTGATTTTCAATGGAGTTTCTAGAGAGAAATTTTGGGTAGATGGGTTTCTATTTTGAGAGTTGGGAAATAATGAAGTCTAAAAAGAAGTTTAATACTATTAAAACCCTTAAAATACATTGATAAACCAATTATAACCGTCCCCCAACTTAACTCAACTAAAAATGAATTTACCAAAAAGCCCTCACCTTGGCCGAACCAAACAAGTAACACAGGTGGGGACTCACGACACCAAACCACAGACCATGGATTGAGTCACGCCCCATCCTGATCAACAGTGGTTCGTGGCTGTGGCTTCATTTTGGGGCATTGACCTACGGAGGTCATCCACGAGGCGTGGATGGACCTACGGGAATTGGACCCCTTCCGTAGGTCACCCTCACTTTGGCAACTTTTCTCTTTTGGGGCAGCCTTGTGGTTAGGCTAAGGTTCCTCCTAAAGGACCATAGACCGTGGATTGGGTAATGCCTCGTTCTGGTCAGCCGTGGTTCGTGGCTGTGGTTTGGTTTTGGGGGCCTTGACCTATGGAGTCCATCCACGGGGCGTGGACCCATTCCATTAGTCACCCTGATTTTGGCAACTTTTCTTTTTTGGGTCAACCTTGGGGTTAGGCTAAGGGTCTTCCTCAAGGACCCCTAGAGTGGTCCTTGGGGGTTGTACCTTGATGTTTAACCCCTAAACCGCTCAACCATAGCTCAGGACAATATTCTACCACATGAAACCCCATAATAACTCAAACACACACTAGTTAGGCTCTAGTTTCACTTATTCGTTTTACGGTCGTTACAAAACCATGCACTTTATTAGGTTTAAGAGTCATCATGCACATTAGTGTAAATACATAAGTCAAACCATCTCATAAGCAACCCTACGCTATACTAATGCAATGCATAGATAAGATCCCATAATCCTATCTACGCAAAATACCCCTTTTTAGGCCACCATAATCATGCATATCATACCTTGACCTCATCCATAGCCAACACTCATAAATAAGGAAACATTCATGTTCATTAACTTGTAACAAGGAAAGCCACTCATAGCAAATAAGTTCATATATCTTCATAGCATAAGATAACCACACCATAACCCCTCTCAAAGCCTACTTGTGCAATGCATGAATGAAGTCCCATACCCCCACTCACACTAAGTAAAGCTCCTTAAGAAGTCATAAGTATAGTTCATATTCATGTTCTTGTCATAATTCGTATTCCTGTCATGTAGGGAAATAGCCTTAACCAACATAGATCATGTGATCAACATGGAATCCGGTGTACTGCCCCACACCGAAAAGATGTGTCCTACTTGCCTAAGGTAGAACTGGTTTGTTAGCTTAGGTGGATCCACTAGCTAAAGACCTACGTGGGCACATAGTTTCGGGATAGGGAGATTTCTTCTAGAAACCTGGACTAACTGAAGTAAAATGTTTCCATCTCATGAGATAACTATTTTGGGAACCCGGACTAACTGGCGTAAAAGAAACCCATTTGGAAAGCCGGACTAACTGACGTAAAAGCTATCATCTCATATTCATATCCACTCGGTGCTTAGCATAATTCCCTTTAAGTTCATGTTAAGTCTTAACCTAGGTTCATGTTTATGGAAGAATGACCTAAAAATCAAACCAACATGGTATCATGATAGCTCATAGATTTCATAGGTGAGAATAACCTTTCAACCTTAGAATCATTAATATGTGAGTAAACCTTTCACATCATGTTCATGAGAATAGCCTTTCAATTAACACAACAAGATTATCATAGTCATAGACATTTTATGCATAGTCACGTGTAAGAGTATAGGGAGAATGATCTTTCAACAATACCACAATTAGACCATAGGCATAGGATCGTCACTCTCTAAGTGAATCATAAGCTCATGCACAATTCTCATAAACATGTACAATTCTCATAATTTTCCCTTCAAGGACCATGAATCACATTCAACCCAAATATCAAGAATTTCTACATTAGATATGGATAATATCATGATTCAATTAAGTCAATCAATATAAGTATAATCTATTCACATGCTTCTATGATCAATCAACTCACATCACAAGATCACAATTTAGTAATATGGGAAATTCATGGGTTCTTGGGGAGATTTCATAATAAATCAACAATAAATCATCAATTCAAACATAATCCATCATAAATCAACCATTCAAAACGTTTTAGAAAGGAACCCATGACTTAGTGTGAAACCCTAACTTTTTGGGGAAATTGTAAACTTTGAAATCTAGTTTTGAAGGGACTCTATGGGTGAAGGCTATCCATAGATGAAAAACTACCATACCTTAGGATGATTCTTCAAGGAATTTGAGGTAGAAGCATTGATTTCTTCAAACCCTAGGTCCAATTCTACTCTTCTTCTTATTTGAGTTTTAGAGAGAAACATATTGTGAGGAAGATGAACTTTTTGTTTTGATTTGGGTGTTTGTGAAGAATGACTTAGTCTTGGTGTATTTAGACTTAAAATAACTTATATAGTTGTATAAAAATAATACAAAATGACCCCACTTTGATAGGACTTAAAAAGTGAAGTCCCTAAAATCCCCCTCATTCAAGTGGGCTGCTAGGGACCACGATGGGATCCACGAGCCGTGGTCATGACCACGAGCCGTGGTACCATCCGTGGTCTTGAGGCAGTTGCTAGGCACTTGGTGCATAAAGCTCACAAACCCAAGGCATTCCCATAAGGGGCTCCACGAGTCCTGGTCAAGACCACTGGCTGTGGTCCCTCTCATGGTCCTTGAGGCAGTGGCTAGACCACTTAGGCCCTTAAGCTCACATGTCCATGGCAACTTCATGAAGGCCTCCACGAGCTGTTGAACTAACCACGATCCGTGGTCCTTTTCGTGGCCTTGAGGCAGTGGCAAAGTCACTTTGCCTTCAACTCCTTTTTCCCTAAGTCATGTTCAAGCCCACTCCCACGAGCCGTTAAAGGCTTCATGAGCCATGAAGTGGCTCGTGTGAAGGGTCTATTTTTAAGACACCTGAAGGGGGCAACTGCCTCCACCTCCACGAGTGGTACCACGACTCGTGGTGTCCACTACGGGTCGTGAAGACTTTCGTGGTCTTGGTGGGAGGTGCCTTGGTCAAGGTGGGCAACCTTGGCCCCTTGCCTTGACCCTCACCCATTTTCTTTGGCTCTTAACCCTTACTCTTGACGTTAACCCTCACGTTTAGATTTAGTTTAGCCTATTAGTTTCTGGAGTGTTACAACATCCATGTTAAGCCGACAACCCGTCAGTGTCCTGACGGTCCTTCAACTTATTCGTCAAACCTGTACCGTAAAATCCTTGTGTCTTAGTCTTATATACTTAACACCTTATTAACACATCAATCAACTTACGAAATTTCTGCATTACAAATTCTATACAAGATTTTTGGGTTGCATCCCAATTAGTGCCTAATTTTATGTTGCGGCACGACTCATGTACCTTGATTAATCAAACTTTATCAAGATACAAAAATTCTATTACCTTCACCTCCTCTGGGACTCCAATGTAGTTCTTTACTCTCACCATTCACTTTGAATCACTCACCTTTTTTATTTTCAAGCTCTCAAGTTCCAGATTGAAATACCTGTGCAACACTAAATGGTATCGATGACTTGGACCTCAATTTACCCAAAAATGGCCGGAGCCTCTAGTTGAACACTAAGTCCCCAAGACTAAAATTTCTTTTCTCAATATGCTTAGCGTGGTACAAATTCATCCTCTCTTTATAGAGAGAAGACATATATATGCTCTCGATCGAAATTCATACATCTCATTTCTCTATTCCAGCCTTATATTAGCAACCTCACTCCAAATCTGGTTTAGTTTCTTTAGTGCCCACAAAGCCTTATGCTCTAATTCAACAGGAAAATGATGTGCCTTTCCATACACTAATTGGTATGATGACATACCAATAGGTGTCTTGAAAGCAGTTTGGTATGCCCATAGTGCATATCTAGCGTTCTTGCCAAGTCAGTCCTATTGGCATTTACAGTCTTTGCCAATATGGACTTTATTTCTCAGTTGGACACCTCAACTTGCCCACTCGGCTGCAGATGATATAGAGTTTCCACTTTATGCTGCTCACACCATATTTAGCAGGTAATGTGTTGAATACTTTATTACAGAAATATGAACCTCCATCACTAAAATCACCCTAGGTGTGCCAAACCAAGAGAATATCTTTCATATGGGGGTATTTATGTTGCTATATAGTGATGAACATTTATGATAGGATAGGTCATTATCAATGACGCTAATCATCTTTCGATCTCAAAACATCTTTGCATAGAATCTCTATTTGGTCTCATCTATAAGCCAATCTAAACAACCCAATACCTTGCTCTATTTTCTCTTTCAATGTAGAAATAGGGCAAATAGATCCAACCTATAACCTCTATTTTCAAGAAAGTTACAAACATCAAACCCATGTTTCTAGTATTGGACTAATTACCCACTCCAATCAATCTCTTTCGAGCATCGTCAGAGATCAAAAGTAGGAATTAAGTTTGCAACCTTAACCCATAAATTAACCCCATGATAATTAGCCCAAATTCACGTATGAACAACAATAAAACAAAGCATAACACAATACCCACTACATTAAATCAACACCCAACCCCATAATTGCACTCCTAGATCTTGTGATTTTAGCTACCCATCACAAAAAGCAAAGAAAATATACCTTTCATGAAAGCAGTCATGGGGAACATGAAATTAAGATGTTACAAGCATACCTACATTTCAACTTCAAATTGTCAAATTCAAGAACAAACTTGAATAATCCCAAAAGCTAGCAAGTATTCTTCTCAAAGTAAAGTGTTGTTTTCAAAACTCTTAAAGGAAGAATTCTTTTTCTAATTTTTGATCTATGGACTCTGAATTCCCCTTTTCTCTCTCCTTTGGGCTATTAAATTTATCTCAAAAATCTAATGCTCGTCTGACTCGGCGATACTAGTCGGGCTCACCAAACTTCTTCGGCGAATCGCCAATCGAGCTTCGGCTCAATTTTTCTTGCTCTAGGCTTCTTGTGTTTGATATGTGTCGGCGAGCTTGTTTGAGCCTACCTATCACATTCAGTGTATCACCAAGTACCACCTTGGTTTTCCTTTTGAGCCTTTAGTTTTTATCCTTGCACTGTCGCTTTCGGCGGTGATCAACAAACTTGCCTTTCTCATTCGATGAGTCACCTTTTCATTTGGAGTCCGCTGACCTGTCTCGATAGACACAAGTGTTGTGCACTGTCACTTTAGGCGAGGTCATGCTCACTAGGTGATTCGCCTTTCTTGTTTGGCAATTGTCAATGTGTAGTTTGTACTTCTTTTTGCATTTTTGGCCATTTTTTTAAACATTCATCCTTGCCTTGTTTGTTAGCCTTCGTAGCTGTAAATCATCATGGTATCATTAGAATAGGAGAGAATTAGGCTTTGAGCTTACTAATTATTGAGCTAAATAGATCTCAAATGAGTGCAAATCTACCACTCAGCAACACCCCCAACTTAAACTTTTGCTTGTCCTCAAGTAAATCAATAATAACATTAGCTCAATAAGGGTATCTAGAACAATATTCAATGAGAGCTAACATGCAAGTGTCATTATAAGACTATTCTCAACAACATGCTACACTCAATCATGTTAAAAAATCTTCAAATGATGACTAACCAGTTTCTACACAAGCTCAAGCTCACTTCAGTTTCTTCTCTAATGCAAGACCATGTTTTAATAATGTATTCATGTGCCCTCACATCAAGAACGATTCCATTATCTCACAATGCAAATCAACAAAGAAAAATGGAATCAACGCAACTCTCACTCGCACAAAATATAAACACATAAAAGCTTTGTCCCAAAGGTTTGCCCATATTTTCCAATCATCACACAACCTAGTTCAAGCAAGATCTCAAGGGTATTTTAGGCTTGTAATAGGGCTGATGGTTAAGGTATGGTCAATTTGGCTCGGTGACTTCACCTTTTCAAAGCATTGTTGCAATTATCTTTACCTTTTCTCAAGTTCTTTTCATTCTTTTCCAATTTAGAACTCAAACTTTGACTTTTCACTCATTTTATTTGGAATCCCTTTTATTTCATCACTTCTCTTTTTCATTTCCATTTTTCAAAGCATTTTTATCACCATACTCTTTTTTTATAAGGAGGGGTTCAAAGTTGAGCTTCATTTTATCTTTCTTTTCTCTTCACTTGGATTTCATTCATCCTTCCTTTTCACACCCCTAACTTAGGCTTTTGGCCTAAGTTGGATATTCAAATATAACAATGGTTCAAAAAGGATTTTAGGTGAGAAGGTAAGGACAATTTGGCTCAAGAGGCTTTCTTTTGGTGTTGTCAACAATGTGTTAGGCTCAAATGGTGTCAAAATAAATGCACACCTTCTCAAGATAGTCACACAAGATTATGATCATTGGATTCCATCTTTTAAATAAAGCCCAAGATCACGCCTCACATTTACCAACATGTAAAAAATTAGACTAACAAAGCAAATTATTGGACTCCACACATATACTTTCAACTAAGACCTCACCACACATGAAATTTCAAAATACACTTATTTAGCACATCCCAAAAAGATCAAAAACGTACATGCGATGTTCATTGCAATGTTTACATCAAACAAAGCTAGTCAAGAAAAGATTCAATGAGATCACTCAAAAGTGAAACCACATCGATTTCATTCTTGCAACACCAACAATATACATCATGCTCATCATGATTACTATTCAAGACAAAAATATTGAATACAATCGATCCTCGAATCATTATCAATGAAAACTCAAGTATTTCACAATATTTCAAACTCATGTAGGGTTGCAAAATTGAGAGAAAACTAAAAAGAAAAAATAGATACACTAAACCCAATAAAACACTATAATATTAACAAGAGTAAACTAATACAATTTTCCACAAATAGAAAATAACAAAATACAAAACAACAAGGGGACTATTGGCTAAAAGGCCCTCACCCCACCAAAAAGAAATAAGTAGTGTCCTCAATGCAAATAAAATAAAGTACGGGAGGCAGAGTCTAAGCCCGTGGAGCACTCTCATCAAAAGTCTCAGGAAGGGAAGCATCACCCTTAGGCATTAGTGCTTGTCAATAAAATCATTAGAGGCGGCAAGGAAGTATCAACTGGGGCATTAATGACTGTCACCATACTCGGAGGAATGGTGGAGTTTGAAGAAACTTTACTAATACCAACCACTAAAGTTTCCCGAAGGGATCTCTCAAGGGTCGCCTCAACAATCGCCTCCTCGATCTCATGCAACTCCGTAAGAGTCTGTACAATACCACTCTCATCCTCCTCATGCCTCAATTCCTTCTTATTTATCTTCTCGGCCAACTTATCATCGACCCTCTCAATATCCATATCTGCATCAACAACACTTACGACTAACTCAGGCTGAACACTAGAAATAGGCTCACTGCTAGGCATCACTGGGGGCACAAAGGCTAGTGTATCTGAAGGGGAACATCGCCCCATAACATAGAGAGGTTGGTAGATTGCAGTTGAGTCGCATATGATCGCAAAGTAGCAAGGTCTTCCCTCATGGTGACTAGTGCACCAAAACTACCCTCGACCTTCTCCTGGCCTATAATCTCACACTGAGGTTGTCCAACCTCACACCATGAGCCTCAATCATCCCCTCACACTTATTCACCCTGTCCATCAAAGGAGCCAAGGCCCGCTCAATAGCCATGTTTATAATCCTGGGCATGTCCCTCTAAACCCTTGTGACTCTAACATTCACTGATCGGGCAAGACTACCCATTTGAAATATCAGCATTTGGGTCAAGGGGGGACAAGTAATAGGAACAGTAGCAACAACAACAATAGAAGAAGTACAAGTAGGAGTAGCAGTAAAAGAAGGCACAACCTGAGAGGAAGGTATACATGCCTGCTCCATAGAAGGAGAAGGTGTGCTGGTCTCAGATGCTAGACTCAATGGATCAACTACGGGTATAGTATCTGGTGGTGGCGGCTTCCTCCAAGCCGCATAGTCCTGTAAACAATCAACCTCAAACTTCCTATGTCATTGGATGAGAAAAATGAAAAAGCTTAAGAGTGGAGGGATAGTATAAAACATGGTGGTAATACACAAAATGATAGCAATCTTTAGCCTCCTCAATAAGGTAACTTTTTGGATTTTCTGTTATGTGTAATTTATACGTCACATTATTTTTAGTAAATAAAAAACATACGTGTAGTATTACGAATTTTCATGAGTTTCATATCTTTAATAGAATTATATTGCATATGTAGGATTTTTTTCTATCCGTTTTACAATAATATATCTAGTATAATTCCACAAGTAGGGTATGGAGAGGATAGGATGTACATAGATCTTATTTCTACCTTTGTGGGGGTAATAATGTTGTATCTGAAGGAATATGAAAACACTCTTAGTGAAATTCTTGACTTTGACATTAAATTACCTTACCATAAAATTTCGTACGCTCTTAACGAAATTCTTGACTTTGTCACTCGTTTATAGGAACCAAGTCTTAGAGTATCAAAAGTGGGCTAAACTGTAATGACCCGAGAGCACCCCCTAGCCGTTACCGGCATATTCAACCTCTCGGAGGTCTTATACAAGACCTTAGCATTCATCATAACATTTATCATAGAAAAATAGTGGAAGATTTAAAACTTTTTCATAATATAACACAAGACTTAAAAAGTCACCTCATTTAAACCTTTAATACGAAATCGGAGTACTACGTCTCAGGTAGCCATCTTAAAATACGACTACAACACTAGAGGGACACAACCCTTACAATTAAAAAAAAACTACTATCTAGTACATTGAACTTAAGGAAACTCTTTAACATAAAGGTCCTTGAATCTTTAAGGACACACCCGAACTTGGGAATTGTAAGCCAAGCTCATCACTTCTAGGAAAGGCCCTTTAGCCACCACCACTACCACTTCGTGTAAAAAGATGAAGAAGAATGGTGTTAGTACAAGAATGCACTAAGTATGATAACCATGCAAAAACATGCTTTTAAAAGGACATTTAGTTGGAAACCATGCATCATGCCTTTTTAGAGAAACTTCAAGAACATTTAGTACAATAGGCACAATATAAACCACATACATAATCATACACACAGAAACCATTCATAATAGCACACAGAACCACTTATAACATTTTAGGCACATTCAATGCATACAATACATTACCTTCCCCTTTATCTTAACTCCTTTCCTCAAGCAACCCTTAGGGAATACTTGGTGCAATGTATCACCTTAAGGTTACCAAGGGTGAACTTACATAGAGGCTTCATCAATCCAACCACATATATTCATAGAGTCATAAGCACACCATAAGACATAGTTTTCACATAGGAACCATCACCTACGATAACCCCTAAGTCACACTAGTGTAATGTGCAAGTAGCATCCTATAATACTACTCACACCAAGTATTCCTAAGAAGCCACCATAGACTAGGCACATCATATTCAACAATTCACAACATCTTCATTTAACATCAGACATAATACCAACATACTTCATGACATCATATAAGGACTCATTCCTTTACTACATCATTAGTCATAATCCATTTAGTTCATATCATAGGTAAGCCACCCTTACAACCCCTTCACAAGCTCACTTGTGAAATGTACACATGGAGTCCCATACCCCCACATATACTAAGAAAACCCATTAAGAAGTCATAAGTGTAATTAACATGCATAATCATACTTCATGTCTTGACATAAGTAAAGTCAACCTTAACATGCTTCCATACTAACATACATAGACCATAGTCTTCATTACATAAAGAGCCTAATCATAACCTCTGTTAGAGTCCGCTTGTGCAATGCATAAGTAGGGTCCATAGTCCTACCTACACTAAGGAACTCTTCAAGAAATCATGACTAGAGTTCATATTCTTATCTTAGGACATTTCTTAACTTTTGGGAGACATTGCCATAGCTGACATAGACCATGTGAGCTACATGGAATCCGGTGTTCTACTCCCACACCGAAAAGAGAGCTTGCCAAGGTAGGACTTGCATACATAATAGCTATCTAGTGGATCCACTAAGCTAAGACCTACGAGGGCACGTAGTTATGGAACAAGGATATTGCTACTAGAAAGCTTGACTTACTAGGCGTGGAGGTTTCCATCTCATGAGACAACATCTATGTTGGGAACTCTGACTTGCTAAACGTGAAGGTTCTCTTGTGGGAAGCCGAACTTGCTAAACGTGAAGCCCCCACTCTCATTTTTCATTTCACTAGGTGCTAAGCTCCAACTCCCTTTTTAAACATCTTTAAGCCTTTATTTAACATTAGTTCATAAAATAGGCTTTAGGGACTTAACCCCTCATATCATATAGCTCAAAGGTTTCTAAGATGAGAATGACCTTTCACATAGTCATACCATATTCTTAACGTAGTCTAGTTTAGAGTAGAATTGAGGAAACCTTTCAAGAGACCCACTTTCACTAGATTGTCATAAACCTTATTCATTCATTCATGTGTGTGTACATATATGAGAAAGCCTTTCACATAAACACCTTTATACAACACATATTCATACCTTGCTAATCATACACTTTACATGCATAATAAGATGTAAGGGTGCATATAAGAGTTAACCTTTCAATAGACACCGTAACACATCATATTCATAGCTATACATGTAGAGTGTGTGTGTGCATATTGGTCCTCATAGTGCCATAATAGCAACAATATTGATATTGAGTGCACTTCCCTTCAAGGGATCACAACACATTCACAATGTCCCCAAATCATTAGCAATTCACATATAAAGCCTTTAGGGATTCTACACCACACACCCACACTTCATCATAGGAGACAAGGACACATTCAATATTGAAGAGGTACTCCTAACATGTATATGATCAAACATTCATATAGGGGTTATATAGGTAGGGGTCATTCCACAATAGTACTTAGCAAAATCAATCATGTATACCACACCTTATCCCTAACATTATCCTTCACATTATACTCCTCATCATCAACACACTTTAAACATCATGCTAGCATTGAGGATTCATACATAACCTTAATAGCACAACTTCAAAACATATGCATCATAATCGTTAATTCACATCACATCTATTGCCTTTATGGCCATGATCTTCAACATGCATAGATAGACAAGAAGTAAACACCGCCACCATTAGTGGACCAAACCACACAACATCAATTTTCATACTATAGACTAGAAGTTAGGTCAACTTACCAATTCTCCAAGCCATGATCACCATGGATCAATCCTCAACAATTCATAATCAATTGACATAGATAGCAATAGGAATCAACAATGTAATTCAATAACATATACATAATCTAAGTACAATTCTATAAACAAAGGGATCAACCCATAACTTTGCCCATAAGGCCATAATTCTCAACTCATTAGTATATCAACAATTCAACATGAATAAGTATAGATAATCATAGGAAACATCAATACAATCTAATCTAAACATAATTTTACCAATAGAGATCATATTCACAAAGTCCCACATCATAGGCCAATTTTCAAGAATTTGGGGATCATGGGTTCTTCAAGAATTCCTTTGAAAATTGTCTTAAAAACATTAATTCCACATTAATTCATCAATAGAATAATTTAGAAAATCGTTTGACAAGGGACCCATGTTTAGATTGAAAATTGGGAATTTTGGTCTTTGAATAACTTTTGAAAATCTTTGATAGAACTCCTTGAATGAGAGGTTATTCAAGAATCAAGAGTTACCATACCTTAATTATTGAAGACCTGTGAAATTGAAAAAGAAATCAGTTGACAATCCATCTTTTAGGTTGAGCTTCATCAAGGTCTTCAATGGAGTTTTTGAGAGAATCTATTTTGAGAGGGAAGGGTCAATTTGAAGAAGAATGAGGTCTAGTTCTAGATTTTGGGGTTTTAACCAACTTAAATTACCATAAAATAGGTAGAATAACCATTTATAATAATTTTCCAAAGTACCCGAAGTACCCCTCACTTAGTTGGACCTTTTAAACAAGTCGAACTTGAGTTTTATTTTTGTAGATTTCGTCGGAAAACTAGTTCGCGACGCGGTGGTGTTCCCACAAGTTTATGTAAATTAAATTTGGTGACAGTAGAGTCCGTGACATGTCCACGATGCGGACCAAACTTTTGGCCCTTGGTAGAGCTAGTCCGCGACGTGGACATGCTCCCTCCATGAGCAACTTCAAGCTGCCTTGGCAGCTTGTTTGGCCAAGGGTTGGGGTCCTCCTCGGGGACCCTTAGGGTGGTCCCGGGCGTCGTACCCGAACGTTTTGACCCTAAAAATATTTATTAAGACACTAGGGTCACCTTCACTGATTTTAGACTCCAAACAACACATAAAAATATGAACAACATACTAGAACAGACCAACACGTAAAAGACTAGTTTCCGAATGCCTTGGTCGTCCCTTGACGTTTGACTTCCAAACTCTTTAAAACTTACTAAAAGAGTTGTTTTTCATTATTTTAACAAGTTATTATTGCATAAAACCCATGTGAGGCTCTACTTTATCCTACTTCATTTTGAGTGTCGTTACAATATCTCCCAGTTAGGAACATTCGTCCTCGAATGACACTTAAAATACTTTTGAGGATTCAATGACCCAACTAGCAGCTCACAATACACAACATACAACATCAACATAAGAGCACACATCAAGGAGGAACATCAACTCCACATAAAAGGCTCGAAACAACTTTGTGCAATTTAAGAAAGTAGCAACACATTTACCAACTCCTTATGCATCAACTTTATTATTTCCCATTTCATTGGAGGAACTTCCTTCTCCAAATCATCATTCTCATTTCAACCACCAAAGATACACAACATGCAACTATCTCATTAAAGCACATTATGCAACTTTATCATAAGAAATTATTTCAGCATGCTTTTCAAATAAACTCATGCAACACAAGCAAGTAGAAACTTTATTCACCGCTCACAATGCATCAACCACATAGGCCTTTCTCATGTTAATAGGAGGAACTACCTTCTCATAATCATGACATGATATTTACCCCTTTTATATCATCATAGAGTCCAATATGCAATGGCTTTCAAATGCACACATAGACATGATCAACATTTCCACTCATGTGGCAATTAAGCAATTCATACTAGTTACACCCTAACATGAGGATTATAGATCATCTACTAGTCTTATCATTTAATCATCATAATATGAAGATCATGCATGGCATTACCATGTTTAGTTATGTTCAAGGAGGGACTACCACCTCCTAGTCACAACATACACACATGGCATCATAAACTCATAAGCAAGCATTACATTCATTTAAGGAGAAATTCTCAACTCCTAACCTAAGCATGCTCATACTCTCTTCCCCATGAAGTCAAGAGTGCATTCACCATATAAAGATGAATATTGTTATGAGAAACATGAATTTTATTACTAAAATTCCATTTTTATGTAATAAGAATCCTTCAAAACATGCATAACATAGTGTCTTCTAAGACATGCATAACATACGGAGATCATACAACTCATAATCATATGCAAGACTCAAAACATGAACAAGCTACTAGGAACTCTTTGGTCACAAGCTTGAATAAGAATAGAAGGAAAAGATAAGGATATCAACAACCTTACTACTCACTTATCATTCCCCACTTAGGGTAAACCCATCTAAGAGCACATTAAAGTAACCAAGAGAACTATCACTTACCAATTAAGCACAATGTCCCCCCGCTTGGGATCAATTTATG
This sequence comes from Solanum stenotomum, assembly GCF_019186545.1. Taxonomy (NCBI): domain Eukaryota; kingdom Viridiplantae; phylum Streptophyta; class Magnoliopsida; order Solanales; family Solanaceae; genus Solanum; species Solanum stenotomum. Next base: position 45,173,089 of record NC_064284.1, read on the forward strand.
CAACCTCCTTTAATCATTACCTTAGGTGTAACTTTCCGCTCAACCATGCCTAGGCATTATCTAAACACCCTCTTTGAATGACCATACTTAAGATCAACCTTACAAGACAACTATCCTCTTTAGAGTTGGTCAATATCTATTCTCTTATCCTTCCCATGAACTAAGGGGTAGATGCAACTCTCTAAGTTAACCTTAGAGCAAAACACTATCCCAACTCATGGAACAAAATCCCCTTTTTCCACTCTTAGGGCAAGCCTACACAATAACTCTGATTCACACAAGGACAACCATGAAGCATCATTCATAAGAGAAAAGCAACTTTCAACTCACACTAGTTACCATATTTCTTCAAAACTCCTCAAATCTACACCATGACTTTCTACTATCATTACCCATCACCATAAAGCTACTCATCATCCTAAAAAGGATTTCATTCTTACCATAACGACTCTTATCATATGAGAACTATACCACCATACAACATTTTCAATGTAATGCTCCTAACCTTATAGGTCACACATAGCCATGATTGGTATCACAATACGATTTCCAAATCTACCTTCATATATACTCATATAGTCACCACATCATAATAAGCATTAAAACTCACATTTCCTTCCCTCAATCCTTGCAATATCACCCCTTCCAAGTAATCACATCTAGAAGACCACCGGACAAGGGAAAATAAGAGAGAGAGAGATCATCTGGAGTTAAGCTCTACGACACGACACAAGAGTAATGAAGAAAGTGAAACTTCTATCGTCCTATAGCCTCTCGCTCATAGATGTGTCGCGACTCACACCGATGAACAAGACTCTACTAGACATGGCTCATAAGACGTTGAATCCTAAGACCATTTTCATAACCTTATGCTCTGATACCAAGTTTGTAACGACCCGAGAGCACCCCCAAGCCGTTATCGGCATATTCGACCTCTCGAAGATCTTATATAAGACCTTAGCATTCGTCATAGCATTTATCATAGAAAATTAGCTGAAAATTTAAAACTTTTTCATAATATAACACAAGACTTAAAAAGTCACCTCATTTAAACCTTTAATATAAAATCGGAGTACTACATCTCAAGGTAGCTATCTTAAAACATGACTACAACACAAGAGGGACACAACCCTTTCAATACAAAAGAAACTACTATCTAGTACATTGAACTTAAGGAAACTATTTAACATAAAGGTCCTTGAATCTTTAAGGACACACCCGAACTTGAGAATAGTAAGCCAAACTCATCACTTCTAGGAAAGGCCCTTTAGCCACCACCACCTACATTTGGTGTAAAAAGATGAAGAAGAATGGTGTTAGTACAGGAATGCACTAAGTATGATAACCATGCTTTTAAAAGGACATTTAGTTGGAAACCATGCATCATGCCTTTTTAGAGAAACTTCAAGAAAATTTAGTACAATAGGCACAATATAAACCACATACATAATCATACACACAGAAACCATTCATAATAGCACATAGAGCCACTTATAACATTTTAGGCACATTCAATGCATACAATACATTACCTGCCCCTTTATCTTAACTCATTTCCTCAGGCAACCCTTAGGGAATACTTGGTGCAATGTATCACCTTAAGGTTACCAAGGGTGAACTTACATATAGCCTTCACCAATCCAACCACATATATTCATAGAGTCATAAGCACACCATAAGACATAGTTTCCACATAGGAACCATCACCTAAGACAACCCTTAAGTCACACTAGTGCAATGTGCAAGTAGCATCCCATAATACTACTCACACCAAGTATTCCTAAGAAGCCACCATAGACTAGGCACATCATATTCAACAATTCACAACATCTTCATTTAGCATTAGACATAATACCAACATACTTCATGACATCATATAAGTACTCATTCCTTTACTACATCATTAGTCATAACCCATTTAGTTCATATCATAGGTAAACCACCCTCACAACCCCTTCACAAGTTCACTTGTGCAATGTAACATGGAGTCCCATACCCCCACATATACTAAGCAATCCCATTAAGAAGTCATTAGTGTAATTAACATGCATAATCATACTTCATGTCTTGACATAAGTAAAGTCAACCTTAACATGCTTCCATATTAACATACATAGACCATAGTCTTCATTACATAAAGAGCCTAATCATAACCTCTGTTAGAGTCCGCTTGTGCAATGCATAAGTAGGGTCCATAGTCCTACCTACACTAAGGAACTCTTCAAGAAATCATGACTAGAGTTCATATTCTCATCTTAGGACATTTCTTAACTTTCGGGAGACATTGCCATAGCTGACATAGACCATGTGAGCTACATGGAATCCGGTGTTCTACTCCCACACCGAAAAGAGAGGGTACTACTTGCCAAGGTAGGACTTACATACATAATAGCTATCTAGTGGATCCACTAAGCTAAGACCTACGGGGGCACGTAGTTATGGAACAAGGATATTTCTACTAGAAACCTTGACTTACTAGGCGTGGAGGTTTCCATCTCATGAGACAACATCTATGTTGGGAACCCCGACTTGCTAAACGTGAAGGTTCTCTTGTGGGAAGCCAAACTTGCTAAACGTGAAGCCCCCACTCTCATTTTTTATTTTACTCGGTGCTAAGCTCCAACTCCCTTTTAAAACATCTTTAAGCCTTTATTTAGCATTAGTTCATAAAATAGGCTTTAGGGACTTAACCCCTCATATCATATAGCTCAAAGGTTTCTAAGATGAGAATGACCTTTCATCATAGAACCTACATTATGTGAGAATGACCTTTCACATAGTCATACCATATTCATAACATAGTCTAGTTTATAGTACAATTGAGGAAACCTTTCAAGAGACTCACTTTACTAGATTATCATAAACCTTATTCATTCATTCATGTGTGTACATATGTGAGAAAGTCTTTCACATAAACACCTTTACACAACACATATTCATACCTTGCTAATCATACACTTTGCATGCATAATAAGATGTAAGGGTGCATATAAGAGTTAACCTTTCAATAGACACCATAACACATCATATTCATAGCTATACATGTAGAGTGTGTGTGCGCATATTGGTCCTCATAGTTCCATAATAGCAACAACATTAATATTTAGTGCACTTCCCTTCAAGGGATCACAACACATTCACAATGTCTCCAAATCATTAGCAATTCACATATAAAGCCTTTAGGGATTTTAGAACACACACCCACACTTCATCATAGGAGACAAGGACACATTCAACATTGAATAGGTACTCCTAACATGTATATGATCAAACATTCATATAAGGGCCATATAGGTTGGGGTCATTCCACAGTAGTACTTAACATAATCAATCATGTAAACCATACCTTATCCATAATATTATCATTCACATTATACTCCTCATCATCAACACACTTTAAACATCATTCTAACATTGAGGATTTTGATACATAACTTTCATAGCACAACTTCATAAACATATGCATCATAATCCTCAATTCACTTCACATCAATTGCCTTCAAGGCCATGATCTTCAACATGCCTATATAGACAAGAAGTAAACACCACCATAAGTGGACCAAACCACACAACATCAATTTTCATACTATAGTCTAGAAGTTAGGTCAGCTTACCAATTCTCCAAGTCATGATCACCATGGATCAATCCTCAACAATTCATAATCAATTGACATAGATAGCAATAGGAATCAACAATGTAATTCAATAACATATACATAATCTAAGTACAATTCTATAAACAAAGGGATCAACCCATAACTTTGCCCATAAGGCCATAATTCTCAACTCATCAATATAACAACAATTCAACATGAATAATTATAGATGATCACAGGAAACATCAATACAATCTAATTGAAACATAATTTTACCAATAGAGATAATATTTACAAAGACCGACATCATAGGCCAATTTTCAAGAATTTGGAGATCATGGGTTCTTCAAGAATTCCTTTGAAAATTGTCTTAAAAATATTAATTCCACATTATTTCATCAATAGAATGATTTAAAAATCGTTTGACAAGGGACCCATGTTTGGATTGAAAATTGGGAATTTTGATCATTGAATCACTTTTGAAAATCTTTGATAGAACTCCTTGAATGAGAGGTTATTCAAGAATCAAAAGTTACCATACCTTAATTATTGAAGACCCATGAAATTGAAAAAGAAATCAGTTGAAAATCCATCTTCTAGCTTGAGCTTCATCAAGGTCTTCAATGGAGATTTTGAGAGAATTTATTTTGAGAGGGAAGGGTCAATTTGAGGAAGAATGGGGTCTAATTCTAGGTTTTGGGGGTTTTAACCAACTTAAAATACCCTAAAATAGGTAGAATAACCATTTATAATAATTCCCCAAAGTACCCAAACTACCCCTCGCTTAGTTGGACCTTTTAAACAAGTCAAACTTGAGTTTTGTTTTCGCAGATTTCATCGGGAAACAAGTTCGCGACGCGGAGGTGTTCCCACAAGTTTTTGGAAATTAAATTTGGTGACAGTAGAGTCCGCGACGCGGACCACACTTTTGGCCCTTCATGGAGCTAGTCCGCGATGCGGACATGCTCCCTCCATGAGCAACTTCAAGCTACCTTGGCAGCTTGTTTGGCCAAGGGTTGGGTTCCTTCTCGGGGATCCTTAGGGTGGTCCCGGGGAGTCGTGCCCGAACGTTTTGACCCTAAAAATATTTATTAAGACACTAGGGTCACCTCCACTGATTTTAGACTCCAAACAACACATAAAAAACATGAACAACATACTAGAATACACCAACACGTAAAAGACTAGTTTTCAAACATCTTGGTCGTCCCTTGACGTTTGACTTCCAAACTCTTTAAAACTGTCTAAAAAGGCTATTATTCATTATTTTAACAAATTATTAATGCATAAAACCCATGTGAGGCTCTACTTTATCCTACTTCATTTTGAGAGTCGTTACATAAACCCTTGCTAAAAAGTTGTTAGAGGTGCTATTGAAGGGTCTCAATATCAATGAAATTGATGAATCTTTAGAACCTCTCTTAATGGGAACTATGAATTTCAACATAAACTACTATCCACCATGCCGAAATAGAAGTATAACCATAGGGGATCGCCAATACTGCGACTTGTCTTGCATCACTCTGCTCTTCCAAGACGACACTGGAGGCCTATATGTCCGAGGGACAAAAGGCATTAATTGGATCCACGTAAATCCAATCAAAGGCGCCTTAACGGTTAAAATAGGTGATTTTTTGCAGATCATAAGCAATGATCGATACAAGAGTATCGAGCATTGTGTAGTAGTTGATTCGAGCAGGGCTCGAATATCCATACCGCTATTTATGAATGCTCGCCTTGATAGTGTCATTGGCCCATTTTCACAAATGCTGAAAGATGTAGAAAAACAGTGTACAAACATAACTTGCATTCTAATTATTGGGATTATTTTTACCGTAAGAGGCCTTCTGGTAATGCATCCTTAGATTTTGCTAAAATTTGATATTTTAATCTACTAATTTCTTGTTATGTGAATGTTATTGTATTGTCAAATTTGTTATCATGTAACGACAAAAAGTCTCTCTTTACATAACCAGGGAGTTGGTACGATTGTGTCGTTATCTTGTTTTGTTCTAATCATTTAATAATCTTATTTTACACTTTATCCTACTTTTTGTTTATAAGAACTTCACCCCATTTATTTTTCTTTGTAATATTGAAAGTTTATTCTTCAAATCGTTGGTGTGTAACACTGTGATAATTTTAAACTTGAACTCTAAAATTTGAAAAATAGGCTTTCCTTAAAGAGGATATCGAATATAGAATAAGAAAAAAGATGGACTCATGATGGTTGGTAATTATCTTCGCCATCAATTAAAGATCTCAAGTTTAGAAATGTATTTGCATTCAATTTTGAATAGGATACTGAATACAAAATATAAGGGGGGGAAACACTTACCTAAATGACGCTTATCATATTCTAAGATCGTGACCGGTAGTAACTATCTCCATCATTAACAATAGATTTTGAGTTTAGAATAAATTTACTTTCACTCCTAGCACTGGTATCAAATAAAGGGTGACAAAACCCCCCAATCATCAAAGATTGTCAAAGGTAGTTTCTCAATGACGAATATTGGTATCAAATATTGAGTTTTGATTATCAAATACTACGTAAATTCTATAAAACAATCACCCTAACAACAAAAACTCATTCATGACAATATGATTCGTCAAATCCATCCAAGTTTTTCCAGATCATTGCCCCATTTATTTACTATCTCAACTCATTAAAAAACTGTGTTGATGTGTTGTAGATAGTAGTTCCCGACCTTTTAAATATTATAAATAAGTGTATAGTTTCATATTTCTTGAATTTTGAGCATTTGGCATAGTTGAAATTTAATAATATCACATTTGACACTATCTAACACGTTTGGAGAGAGGTAAATTAATGTGTCGATTTTCTAGCAAACACATAACACAAATATGATGAAGATTTAGTAATTGATATGGAAATGCACTTGATATGAATTTTTTCTTCTTCTAATAGATTTTGGTACTACTTTTATGATTTTTTAAAGCTTTTTCCTATTTACTCACAAGTTAATAACTTGCTAAAAAGTTATTAGAGGTGCTATTGAATGGTCTCAATGTCAATGAAATTGACGAATCTTTAGAACCTCTCTTGATGAATACTATGAATATCAACATAAACTACTATCCACCATGCCCAAATCCAAGTATCACCATAGGGGCTCGGCGACACTGCGACGTGTCCTGCATCACTCTGTTCTTCCAAGATGACACAGGAAGCCTATATGTCCGAGGGACTAAAGGTGATAATTGGATCCACGTAAATCCAATCAAAGACGCTTTAACGGTTACCATATGTGACTTGTTGCAGATCATAATCAATGATCGATACAAGAGTATCGAGCATTGTGTAGCAGTTGATTTGAGCAGTCCTCGAATATCCGTACTGCTATTTATGAATTCTAGCCTTGATAGTGTCATTGGTCCATTTTCACAAATGTTGAAAGATGGAGAAAAACCAGTGTACAAACATGTCTTGCATTCTGATTATTGGGATTAATTCTACCGTAAGAGGTCTTCTGGTAATGCATCCATAGATTTTGCTAAAATTTGATATTTTATTCTACAAATTTCTTGTTATGTGAATGTTATTGTATTGTCAAATTTGTTATCGTGTAACGACAAAAAGTCTCTCTTTACATAACCAGTGAGTTGGTATGATCGTGTCGTTATCTTGGTTTGTTCTAATCATTTAATAATCTTATTTTTGACTTTGTCCTACTTTTTGTTTATAATAACTTCACCCCATATTTTTTCTTTGTAATATTGTAAGTTTATTCTTGTAATCATTGGTGTGTAACACTGTGATAATTTTAAACTTGAACTCTAAAATTTGAAAAATGGGCTATCTTTAAAGCGGATACCGAATATAGAATAAGAAAAAACAGGTAATCATGATGGTTTGTAATTATCTCCGCCATCAATTAAAGATCTCGAGTTTAGAAATGTATTTGCATTCCGTTTTAAATAGGATATTGAATACAAAAAATAAGGGGGGAAAACACCTACCTAAATAACGCTTATCGTATTCTAAGATCGTGACCGGTAGTAACTATCTCCGTCATTAACAATAGATTTTGAGTTTAGAATGACTTTACTTTCACTCCTAAGACTGGTATCAAATATAAGGTGACAAAACCCCCGAATCATCAAAGATTGTTAAAGGTAGTCTCTTAATGACGAAATTGGTATCAAATGTCGAGTTTTGATTATCAAATTCTATGTAAATTCTACAAAACATTCACCCTAACAACAAAAACTCATTCATGAAAATATGATTCTTCAAATCCATCCAAGTTTGTCCTGATCATTACCCCATTTATTTACTATCTCAACTCATTAGAAAACTATGTTGATATGTTGCAGAATGTAGTTTCCGACCTTTTAACTGGTATAAATAAGTGTATAATATCACATTTCTTGAATTTTTAGCATTTGTAAAGTTGAAATTTAATAATATTACATTTGACACTATCTAACACGTTTGGAGAGTGGTAAATTAATGTGTCGATTTTCTAGCAAACAAAGAACACAAATATGATGAAGATTTAGTAATTTATAGGGAAATGCCCTCAAGCATATGTAATTTTTTGTTCTAATAGATTTAAGTAGTACTACATTTATGACTTTTTAAAGCCTTTTCCTATTAACTCAAAATAGTAAAAAATAACACACATTTGATATATGTCCCCATCAAATATTTTGAATTGTCATAATAGTTTATAGCTATAAAATTTTAATTTTAAAAGTAAAATAAAATATTAAATTATAGCAGTACTATTTTTACTGATAACTTTTTATGGATATAATTGAGTACAGTGGAAGAGTTGGAAAAATAGCTACTCTCCAAACTTTATTGAGCATTTAGACACAAGTCTTAAAAAAATTGAACTTTAGACACTATATATGACATCACTCAATATTCTTCAAAAACATACAACACACTACTCTCAAGTTTTTAATACTACACTTTGGTCCTCACTCATCCACAAAATGTGGGATTGTTTTTTTTTTTTTTCATTTATTAAAAACTATTCCACTGGAGAAAAGATCTCCAAGAAGAAACAAAAATGCTCACAGGTGAAATCATCATCATTCTAGTCATTGCTTCCATTTTTACACCATTTTCTTTCAAATAGTTTCAAAGAAAAAAATTTCCCCTTATTTTAGAAGCTTACAAAAATCTTCCAAAATCACTTCATAACTCATTTTTAGATAAACTTTAGTTGTTTAGAAGGACTATATATACTTGTTCTCCATTTCGAGCTTGATCTAAACCCAATCTTGTTCATTTGCATTTTCTACGGATTTCATACCAGTCATCGACCGCTAGTTACTGATATCGTAATCTAGTATCTATCAGTGTAGTGTATGTATGACAGTAGCTGAATTTGTTGTTGCCAGTGGTGATTATATGGGAGTATGGGAGGAGACTCCCAAAAGTTGGTATTGTAAATTATTTAGTAAGACTATAGTGCCCATTGCGTTGCATCGCAATGATTCATATGATGATATGATTGCAAGCGTAATTGAGGCCGGTGAGCTAGCCTGCAAGCCAGACAACTTGGTGATAAGCTATCAAATGAATGGGAGGGGAAAAATACATCCCACATTCATAAAAAAATGATAGGCATGTGAGCTTGTACATGATGGATAATGTTGTTTATGGCTCTAGGCCTATATTGAGGACAAATGTCATTGCGAGGTCTCCGATTGAACCAACATATTCTTTTAACGACAACGACTCTGTTGAAAATGAGAACTTGGGTGATCAACCAAAGGAGAGCTTTTATGATCAATCAAATGAAAACTTGGGAGATGATTAAATGAATAGGCATGATCATTCAGTGGATGTTGAAGATCAACTATTAGATGCGGAAGATTTCAAACATTTTGAAGAAGTGCAGGGAGAGCCGAAATTGAGATCACAACTCAACCATTCTTTCTCTAATGGAACTAATTTTTAGATGTATCAAACATTTAGTACCAAGAGTGAGCTACAATTGTTATTAGCTGATGCAGTGGTGAGAAAATCTTTTGATTTTGCTACAGTGAAGAGTTATACTAAATACTTGAAGGTGAAATGTGTATCTCGTATTTGTGTGTGGATGCTGCGGGCAGAGAAATATGAGTGTTCGGATAGATTTCATATCTACAAGTATGTCACACCTTTTTTTCGCACGACGGATAGGGTTTTTCCAATTTAAGTGAAAGCATTAAATAGGGATTTTTTTTAGAGTCGCCACTTGGAATTAAGGTATGGTGTTCCAAGTCACCTTTTTGTTTAATCTCTAATCAAAAGGAAATGACTCTTGATTTGGTCTGCGAACTAGAAATTCGAGTAAGGAATTCTGTTGACGGAGGGGAAGGTATTAGGAATCCCTCGAGTCCCGTGGTTCTAGCACGGTCACTTTTATGAACTTATACTTATTTTAACTATCTGTTGGATATATTTTTATAGGCCATGATTTATTCATATTTTTTTATTATTGAACTTTTATTAATCTCAAATCGGATGCATAACTGCATTCTCAATTTTTGACAACTTAAGAGCATAACTACTTTCTTCTCTCGAGTGCATCATCTAATTTTCTCTGTCCACAATTTTTAGTTAAATTTAATGAAAGTTAATCATTAAAAATTATTTTATCAAGGTGCGTCACTGCATCCTTGAATTTCTTTTAATGTCTCAAAAAAAGATGTGTAACCACGTTCTTAATTGAGACAAATATTTTTAAAAGGTGTATAAAAGTTTATTTAATGTTAAAAATAAGTATTTTCCTTTATAAATCCAAAACAACTTATTCAAAGCAAATCATTATTATTAACTCCGACTAAATTTGTACAAGGTCCAACAACTTAAATTTAAATAGGAACAAAAAAAAAGGTATAACTTATGATATAAGCTCCTTTAGATTAAAATTTGGAAATGTTAACACCATTAGAAATTGTATAGAAATAGTAATTCAATTAATGATTCAACCTATCTTAAGCCAAAAATTGTTATTTTAAATAAAACAAAATTCAATGTACTAACTCTAAATCCTTAATTAATTTCCCATAGTCAATGAAAATCTAAATGAAGTTAACTAGAAACTTATTCAAAGCATCAAAATTGTACAACAATAAATAACAACAAATATATTTAATTCCAAATTTATTTCAATCAAATTATGAATGAAACAAAACTATATAAAAAATATAATAAAATTACATCACATTCCATAGATAAATTAAAGAGATAAGTTAGAGTTAAATACCGTAAAAATAAAATTAAATACCGTAAAATCTAGACTGAAGCTTGATTATTACACCCACAAATCTTTTATAAATTATATGTGGTGATATATGTATTGTACTTGTACGAAAGTAATGAGAAAGAAAATAAAAGAAATGAGTGTATTGATGAATTTTTAAAAGGAAAATAAAATAAAATGTGAAGGTTTTTTCTTCTTTTTCCTGCATTTGGTGTGGTGTTTGTGTGTATATTGGTTGTGTGTTGGTTGTTCTCTTTTTTTTCTGTGTCTAGCGTGTGTGTTGTGGTTTTTCTGATTTTCTTTTTTTTGTCTTGCTAATCGTTGTTGTGCCGGTGTGTTGTGTGTATGTTGTTCTCTCTTTTATCTGTGTGTTTGGGAGTGAGGTGAGTGAATTGGATAGGTAATGGGGTGTAGTGTAGGTGTAGTGTGATGAGTGGAAAGTTTAGGTTGTTTTTCTTTTTAAGAAATGAATAAATTGTTGTTAACAAATAAAATATAATAATAATAATAATAATAATAATAATAATAATAATAATATTACTTATTTTGGATTAATAAAATTTTAGAAAAGTCAAATAACTAACATAAAAATATAATTAAGAAACACTAACTTATTCATTAAATCTAAATTAAAAACATATATATTTGTAAATTTCCTTTTCTTTTTAAAAAATAAAACTTAGCCTAAAACATGACTCCATTTTTTATTATTTTCAAACCTTTTACAATAAAGTTAATAAAATATGGTAAAAGTCAAAGTATTTAATTTAGGTTTTTTATAAAATATTTAAGCTCTAAAAATGGTGTTAAACTTAAGTTCGGTAAAAAATTATGTGTCTATAGTTTGCCCCTCTTTGATTGGAAACACGAAGAGTTTTCAGACAAAGAAGTAGATAACGTGACAAATTTTGACCGGACTTGTATTTGAAGGAAAAAATTATGCAACCGTGTCTTGGTTTTGGACATCCTACATATCCCGGGTTATAAGGGAATCAAGTCACGCGTAGTTCAAGGAGATGAGGTGATGAGTTGGAAGTTAAGTGAGGTTCCATCAATGCTCCAGGTCGCGACTCCTATCCTTACATAAAAAAAAAGGGAAGCTAATAGTCAAAAGGAAAATAAAAGTACAAGCTCCTATCTATGCATCTTCTCTTTATTCTTCACTTGAGTCTTGAATTTGAGATATCACCTTGATTTTGGAGAGTATCTTGATCTTGAATTGGATTCGAGGTTTAACTTGCCACTTAGAGTGAGATTTTGACACTCTTCAAAATGACAATTTGAAAATGTTCATGAATGCCTGCTTGTTTTATTGATCAGTAGATGAATAGAAGCAGGTGTCAGGAGGTCAGGTTGCTTCATGTAATTAAGAAGATGATTCTAGCTATCATGGGGATTGATCATTCTGAAAAGAGTTGAAACTTTGTTCTTGAATTTCAAATCCATGTTTCCCTTGAAGAAACCTGAAAACCATCACAAACAAAAGAAAATAAACAAATTTTTACCCCAGTTTTCATTGGAATTTTTTTGTGAGTATTAGCAAATGTGATTCTTTTTTTAAATATAAAAATAAACTCAGACTAGGAAGTGCTTATTGATATACCGTGAGTTTACGGTATTTCTAATACATTTCACTTATAAGTTGTGTGTGTCTAGGGCCTTTTTGTATTGGTTTTTATGTGTTTTTATCGTATTTTGCAGGAAAGATGTTTAGGCACGGAAGTATAGAGATAGCTGAAAGAAATGCAGAAAAAAGGCATACACGGAGGTGATCTACGGACCGTAGGTCCATTGACGGTCCGTAGGTGATGACCGTAGATCAGCAGGCAAGTTATGGAAGACAAATCAGGAAAATCTGACCAAGTGTGGAACCACGGTGGCCATTGACGGTCCGTAGATTGATCTACGGTCCGTACTGATTGATCCGTAGATTGATACTGCGAGGGTTCCGATACCTAATTTTTGAAGATTCTAAGTGTGGAGCTACGTAGGGGATTGACGAACTGTAGATTGATCTACGGTCCGTACTGCAAGTCCATCGTTTGCTTTAGAGAAGCTGATTTTTGGAAGCTGAAATATTTTCTAAGTCCTGGCTGATGGAAGGGACTTACGGACCGTAGATCCATTGACGGTCCGTAAGTCAGTCTCGTGGAATGAAGACGCGTGCCTGAACAAACTTTCCTTAATTTGTTTCCCTTTTAATTTAGGATTTGTTTTCTATAAATAGGGAATGTAAACCTCGTTTTTGAGGGTTAGACATTATTATTCTAGTTTTACTTTGTGACTTGGGAGATTAATTGGAAAACCTAACAATTATTGATTTCCGAAGTTCGTTTTGAAAATTTTGGCTTTGCAATTCAAGTTGAATTTCTGGGTTTATTATTCTCTTTACGTAAGTTCATGATTTCTTCATCTAAAACTATGAATTGTGTTCTTGCTAATATGGGTAACTAAATCCACAACTAGGGTTGTGGGAACCATGAGCGATTAACAATGTATGAATAGTAAATAAGCAATTCTTGAATAGTGTTTTGCATGCATTGATAATTCTTTCGTTTAGAAGTCTTTTTAACGGTGGCCAACGTTAGAACTTGCCTTGTTTCTTCTTACCGGACCAAGGAGGTAATTAACGAGAAAATAATTATCAACATATATTTAGTGTGATAGTATCTAATAGGCTAGTGTCGATTGGTGCGAGGTAATAACTAAGCCAAACATCGATTATGATGTCTAATATGAGGTAGAGCTAAGGGTTAGTAAATTATACACACGTAGCCGGACCAAGGTGCGGGGTGAAATTCTCTAGATGCCGGACCAAGGATTTAGAGATACCTAACTTATCACTTTGCATGTAATACACTAGGAAAGGATTGCTGTTACTAGGATTACTGCGTTATGAGCTTGTGGGGAACACGTATAACTTAGTTATTTCTCTCATCTTGATAACAACCAAAGTTGAGTTTTGATTACCGATTACTTATTAAATTCTTACTATTTGTTTCACACAAACAGAACCCCCCCTTTAGTTACCTGTTTCTGGAAGTAATTTGACTAATTGAATATAATTGTTGGTTAAAGTAAAGTCTAAACCATTTTCCTCGTGGGATCGACCCCAACCTACAAGTTGGGTTCTTTACTTGATAACGATCGCTTATACTTCTGTAGGGAGGTATAATTTGAGCGTATCAAATTTTGGCGCTGCTGCCAGGGAATTTGGCTTTTAGATTTATTTTAACTACATTATTGAACGTTAGTCAAATATTTCCTAATTTTACCTTTTCTCTTTGTTTTTGTCTCTCTCAGGTTCTGACTCTAGTGTATGCCAAGTACACGGAGCCAGGGTGAACCACTTACTCCTTATGATCCAGAGCTAAACCACACTTTGTGAAGAATGAACAATCCAAGAGATCCAATTGATCCTATCGGAGGAAATCTAGATGATGTAGTTGAGTTACAACAACAGAGGGTAGTTGGTGGGGACAACCAGGTTCCAGCTAAAATCGATTAGGGGATGCATTGAGGGCGCGAGATCCACTAGGTCCACGACAACATGACAACTATCGGGGCAACATGAATATAGCAGACTCTGATGGACCTATTGTCTTACCCCCTCTACCTCCAGGGCACACATTTATGGTGACTAGTAGTTTGATGCAGATGCTTATAGCAAGAGGCTTATTCTCAGGATCGCCATCGGCGGATCCACATGCTCACTTAGCCAAGCTAAGGGTGGTTTGCAAAAGTTATGTAGGTAGACCAGACTTGGATATGGATGTCATTGGATTACGAGTGTTTCCTCTATCATTGACAGGCGATGCTGCAGTATGGTTCACTGAGCTTCCTTATAACTCAATATTTACATAGGACCAACTGGCGGAGGTGTTCCGAGCGAAGTACTATCCAGTGTCCAAGAAGCTCAATCACAAAGATAGGGTCAACAATTTTGTAGCATTACCTGGAGAGTATGTGAGCAGCTCTTGGGACAGATTCACTGCATTCGTAAGAGGTGTTCTAAATCACCGTATTGATGATGAGTCGCTGAAGGAATATTTCTATCGAGGACAGGATGATAATAATAAAGCAGTACTTGACACTATTGTTGGAGGTTCATATGGTGATTGTACATATGCACAGATTGCTGAAAAACTGGAGAGGATCTCTCGCAACAATAAAGCATGAAGCACTAGGAGGTCAGATACTGGGAGAAACACATTTGCCGTTCATAATACAACTATTAACTCTGCAGATGATATTCGTGAGGAGATGGCCCAGATGAGGACAGAGTTGGAGTTGGTATTGAAGCATGTGAGCGGAGGAGCAGAAAAGGTAAATGCTGTGAACTACTTAACTAGAACTCCACCACCAGTTGAAGAGTGTTACTATGAAGAGGATGCTTATGTTGTGAATGATCAGACGGGGGGTTTCCGACCAAATGCCCAAGGATCCAACATGGAAAATTGGCGCCAAGGTCAAGGGAACTAAGGTCGGAACTATGGAAATTACAACCGAGAGGGTCACTATGTCTGGGATGGGAACTTCAATTGCGACAACAACTACAACAGGAACAACTATGGCAACAGAAACGATTGGGTTGGACCCTATGTTCCCCCTCAAAATAGGGAATCTGGTGCTAGGGAAACTGGAGGTAATATGGCGCATATTGAAGATATGATGCAGCAGATGATGAGAAGGTTTGATGCAACTGATGAGAATGTAAAGGAGATGAGAAACTACTTGTCTGGTATTGGTCAAAAGGTTGATGCCCATGTAGTGTCAATAAAGCATCTAGAGCAGCAGATGACTCAGTTGTCTACTACAGTGAATCCGCGTCAACCTGGCACCCTTCCTAGCACACTATCCAGAATCCAAAGAATGATGGTCATTGTATGGCAATTACTACTCGAGGGGGTAAGCAAACCATAGATCCACCTATGCCGTCTGTGGTGGATGCTGAGATTAGAAAAGAAGATGATGTGTTGGAAGTTAGAGAAGAGTCTGAGACTGCGACAGAGCAAGAAGCGGAGATATCTCAGAAAGTGGTCCCCATACCTAGACCTCCACCACCTTTTCCACAGAGGTTAGTGAAGAAGACTGAAGATGGTAAATATCGCAGGCTTATTACTATGTTGAAGCAGCTTTCTATCAATGTTCCTTTGATAGAAGCCTTGGAGCAAATGCCTGGGTATGCAAAGTTTATGAAAGATATGGTGAGAAAGAAAAGGTCTGTGAGTTTTGAAGATGATGATAGATTGCAGAATTGTAGCGCTATTGCTACAAGATCTCTGGTGCAGAAGAAGGAAGACCCTGGTGCTTTCACGATCACATGTACTATAGGGTTGTTACACTTTGCTAAGGCATTGTGTGATCTTGGTGCTAGCATCAACCTTATGCCCTTTTCTATTTACAAAAAGTTGGGTCTATGGGACCCAAAGCCCACTGCAATGCGGTTACTAATAGCCGATCGAACTGTGAAGAGGCCCATTGGTGTACTCCATGATGTGCTAGTGAAAGTAGTCTTTCATCTTTTCGGCGAATTTTGTGATTCTTGACTGTGAGGTTGATTTGGAGGTTCCCATCATCCTTGGGAGACTATTGCTTTCCACAGGGCGTGCGTTGGTTGATATGGAAAAGGGACAGATGAAGTTCAGACTGAACAATGAAGAAGCAACTTTCAATATCTGTAGGTCCATGAAGCAGAATGGTGAGCTCCAAATAGTATCTGCTATAACTTACAGAGTGAAGAGTGGGACAGAAGTGCAAATTAAAGAGCGACTAGGTGTTGAGGCACTAGCAGCAGTTATGATGAATTTCGATAGTGATGGCATTGAAGAGTATGATGAGTTGGTAGCCGCACTCAATAAGTGTGAATATCGGTCCAAACCAAAGAAGTATGAGTTAGACATGAAGAATCGCGAGTCCCCACCCACAAGACCATCTATTATGGAGGCACCGAAATTGGAGCTTAAGGCTCTACCACCGCACTTGAGGTATGTATACTTGGGCGAAGAGAATACTTTGCCGGTCATCATTGCGGCAGATTTGAATGCGAGGCAAGGAGAGTGCTTGGTGACTGTGTTAAAGAGGTTAAAGTGTGCTATTGGGTGGACTATTGCAGATATTATTGGGATTCCCCCCGGTATTTTCTCTCACAAAATCCAACTCATGCTAGATCATAAGCCCAGTATTGAGCACCGGAGAAGATTAAATCCACCTATGCAAGAGGTAGTTAAAAAGGAGATCATCAAGTGGCTGGATGCAGGAGTTATTTATCCCATTGCAGATAGTAGTTGGGTATGTCCTGTGTAGTGTGTGCCTAAAAAAGGAGGTATGACTGTGGTTCCAAATAAAAGAAATGAGCTTGTTCCAATGAGGCCCGTTACTGGATGGAGAGTTTGTATGGATTACCAGAAGTTGAATGCATGGATAGAAAAGGACCACTTTCCTATGCCATTCATGGAACAAATGTTGGATAGACTTGCAAGAAAGGGTTGGTATTGTTTTCTTGATGGGTATTTGTGCTACAATAAAATTTCTATAGCTCCAGAAGACCAAGAGAAGACCACTTTCACTTGCCCATATGAGACTTTTGCTTTCAAACGGATGTCATTCGGGTTGTGCAATGCTCTAGCAACCTTCCAGCGGTGTATGATGTCGATATTTTCTGATATGGTGGAGGACACTATTGAAGTTTTCATGGATGATTTTTCAGTTGTAGGTGATTCTTTTGATCGTTGTCTAGATCATCTGGCCGAGGTGCTTAAAAGGTGTGAAGACTGCAACTTGGTGCTGAATTGGCAGAATTGTCATTTCATGGTTAAAGAAGGTATAGTGTTGGGTCATCGAATTTTAGAGAAAGGTATTGAGGTTGATAGAGCTAAAGTTGAGGTAATAGAAAATCTTCCACCACCCATTTCTGTAAAAGGTGTTAGAAGTTTTCTTGGGCATGCTGGTTTTTATAGGAGATTCATCAAAGATTTCTCCAAAATTGCACATCCATTGTGCAAACTGCTCGAGAAGGAGTGTAAGTTTTATTTTGATGATGATTGTCTTAGAGCATTTGGAGAGTTGAAGAAGAAGTTGGTTACATCACCAATCATTATTTCACCGGATTGGGGACAACCGTTTGAGGTAATGTGCGATGCAAGTGGATTGGCGCTTGGTGTAGTATTAGGACAAAGGCGAGAGAAAATTCTTCACCCTATTTACTATGCTAGCAAAGCTCTAAATGTGGCCCAGAAGAATTATACTGTGACCGAACAAGAACTTCTTGCGGTGGTTTTTGCATTCGAGAAATTTCGATCCTACTTGCTTGGTACTAAGGTCATAGTGCATACTGACCATTCTGCAATGAGGTATTTGATGGAGAAAAAGGATGCAAAACCAAGATTGATTAGATGGGTATTGTTGCTGCAAGAGTTTGATTTTGTAGTAAAATATAGAAGGGGGACCGAAAATCAAGTTGTCGATCACTTGTCCAGATTATAGGAAGAGGCTATGCTAAAGCTTAGACATAGGGCTGAAATTAATGATACTTTTCCAGATGCACAGGTATTGGCTGCTTCTCATGATTTGATTCCTTGGTTCGCAAACTTTGCTAATTATTTGGCAAGCGATATTGTGCCCCCCAATTTGTCTTTTCACCAAAGGAAAAAGTTAATGCATGATGTGAAGAGATTTTTTTGGGATGAACCTTACTTGTATCGTAGTTGTGCTGATGGGATTATTCGTCACTGTGTGCCCGAGGTTGAGATGTTGAGTGTACTTGAAGCATGTCATTCATCACCCGTTGGTGGGCATCATAGTGGTATTCGGATGCACATGAGATTTTGCAATGTGGGTACTACTGGCCTACCATCCACCAAGATGCTTATGATTTCTCCAAGTCTTGTGATCGTTGCCAAAGAAAATGAGGGATTTCAAAGAGGCAAGAGCTCCCAATGAATCCTATATTGGTGATAGAGTTGTTTGATGTATGGGGCATTGATTTTATGGGTCCATTTGTGAGTTCATATGGGATGAAGTATATTCTTGTTGCGGTTGATTATGTATCGAAGTGGGTGGAAGCAGTTGCGCTCTCCAACAATGAAGGTAAAAGTGTCACCGTATTCTTGAAAAAGAATATCTTCTCCAGATTTTGTTCACCGAGGGCTATTATTAGCGATGAAGGTTCTTACTTTTGTAATAAGTTGTTCAAGGTACTACTTGAGAAATATGGTGTCCGTCACAATATAGCCACTCCTTACCATCCACAGATTAGCGGTCAAGTTGAAGTATCCAACAGAGAGATCAAACAGATATTGACGAAGAGTGTGAATGCTAATAGAATGGATTGGTCAAGGAAGCTTGATGATGCTCTATGGGCATATCGCACTGCATACAAGACCCCCATAGGTATGTCTCCTTACCAACTTGTATATGGGAAGTCTTTTCACTTACCAGTAGAGCTAGAGCATAAGGCGATGTGGCCAATGAAGAAGTTAAATTTGGATTGGGGCGCCGCATCTAATCAAAGGATGAATGACTTGAATATGCTTGATGAGTTTCTCCTAAAAGCTAATGAAAGTTCAGCCTTGTACAAAGAGAAGATGAAGAGGTATCATGATCAAAGAAATGAAAAGCGAGAATTTGTGGTTGGTGATCCTGTGCTTCTATTCAACTCTAGGTTGCGCCTGTTTCCAGGCAAACTCAAGTCCAAATGGACCGGACCATTTTTGCTCACAAAAGTGCTCCCTCATGGATCAGTTGAGCTTGAAAATAGGGATGGAACAAGGTTCATGGTAAACGGGCAAAGGATCAAGATCTATCTGGGAAATGCTCAAATTATGCAAGAAGTGATTGAGGCCTACAATCTTGATGAAGTCTGAGTAATCAAGACACTTGCGTCGTGCCGCGACGTTAAATCAAGCGCTGCTTGGGAGGCAACCCAAGATGTACAATCTAGCCAACGACAGGGTTCTGTTTTTCATTTAGTAATTTTTCTTTGTTTAATTGCTTCTTTGTATCAATTTAGGTAGGTTTCTTAGTGTTGGCTAGAATTAGTATAGGGTCCGTGTCTAAAAAGTGTTCAGAAAATGTAAAAAGAATAGCCTAATGTTTGCTACATATGCAGGTACACCATGAAAATTCTTCAGAAAATGGTCTGGTGCAGAGGTCTACGGACCCCATCGACGGTCCAATTCATCAACGGACCGTAAATGGTGTCCGTAGATCCCAGGTAAGCCTCTAAATTTTTCTAAGTGTAAGAGTGATATACGATCCTGATCTACGGACCGTAGATCGACTCACGGACCGTAGATGGGGTCTCATGAGTCCAAACCCTAAGGCTGTCTGTCCCGACCCAGACCCCCCTATTTAAAAAACCCCATGTTTTAAACCATTCCACTTCCCTTCATTACTCCCAAAACCATTTCCACCATCCCATAGCCTCCCTAAATCACTCCATAACTCCCCCATAATATCATCCCTTCCATAATTCCCAAATTCCCTTCCATTTCAAATACAACTCATTCCATATTCCACAAGAAGGGTCCGGTGTTTGGTTAGTAACGAAGAGTTGATTCCTTGGTCTTGCTAAGCTTAGTGTCGTCACGCAATCACCCCACTCCTCGTTGCTTGTAAAGTAATAGACTTTCCCCTCACTTTGAATTTCGATTCATAGACTGAATATAGAAAGTCGGGAGTTGGGTCTTGACCTTGGGTAATTGTAAGATGAAATTGCATGATAAACTTGAAAATTACAATGCCCTTGGAACGATAGATAGTGATTGTGTAGCTTTATTGTATGTGCTTATAAGTCTAGATGTAAGTTTCGACTTAGGGTTCCACTAGTTGTCTTAACTATTTGGTCAAATGATCATTAGGAATCCTAAGGATGAAGAACTAGCATAATTGAATGTGAAATACACGATTAGACTTCGTTAATGTTGCAAATAAAGGCCATAAATGTATGATCAAAAGTAAAGACTGGCTGAAACCTGGCACATACGACATCCACGATACCTCACCTACGGAACATAGATCTATCTACGGACCGTAGATGAGGTTCGTGACTGGATGCGCATGAAAATTTTCACCAAGTGTGAAACCACGGATGTGGACTACGGTCCGTAGATCAATCTACGGACCATTCTGCACATCCGTGGTTTCCATCTGCGACCTATATTGTTGGCCCCCTGATCCACGGAAGAGTTCCACGGACCATAGATCAGTCTACGGACCATAGGTATCCTCCATGGATGACTACTGTAGCTTCTATCTGAAATTTTTTGGGACTTTGTTACTGTTCGTTTATAGTTCTCAACTTTTTCTTAGTATATTTATGGTTAGTCTTGGGCACTAATACAGCTTCCGTAGGTACAATGGCACCCAAGAAGCTGGTCACCTACTCAAAATGGGGCAAGTCAAAATCTGTTGTCCCTAGTTTCAGGTTAATCGATGAGGACACGGAGACACACAAATCCAGCATATGTTCCTCTCAACACTAGGACTTCTCCCACTACACCTCGAGTCACTAGAGGCACCCCTCGGAAGGTGCTTCCCGACGTAGTCACTGTCTCCCAGTCTGATGAGGAGCACATACTGATCGGATCACCAACTGGGGCTGCTTCCAGTTTAGAGGGGTCTACGTCTGGATCTGAGTCTGCCCATGCTTCAGGCCCTGAGTCTACCCATTCTTTAGGATCCGAGTCTGCCCATGCTGCAGGGTCCAGTGCTAAATCAGCCACAGGGTCCGGTGAGAATGACCAAGCAACCTCGTCTGATGAGGCAACTAGCTCGGAATCCATACCTGCACCACGGAATGATGACCCCACTTCAGTAGCCGGCGAGCTAAATAGGTGGTGTGTAGAAGGCCAATGACAAATTTATCGGGATGCCAAGATGGTAAACGACAAACAGAAGATGGCCCGACTAATTACAGAGGAGCGCAGAGTCCTCACGAGGAGGTTGCACGCTGTTTCGGACATTCACCGGCTCTTCAACCTTCACAAGTATGACTGGATGGCTTGAGACCCAGGGACTTATAACAAGCAGATTGTGCGGGAATTCTATGCCTCCTATGCTGCCACTCTCAGAGGTTCAATTTCCAAGCGGTCATAGCCCCTAGCTCAAGATCCTCTCACTTCCACTTTGGTTCGAGGTTGTCCGATAGACATATCACTTGCCACGATCATAAGTTTTCTCTATGGTCCTACCACGGGTCACTCTTGATCTCTCAACACAGTAGAGTTTGATTACAGATGAGACATCGTGCGGAGTGGCGCTTTCCAGAGGAACGCTGAGCAGCGAGAGGCTGTTCTACTATGGTTGGCCAGGTACATTGCTGCAGATGGCGAGTGTGTGAAATGGGTCGCCGCTCTACGATTGGGCATCCGAANGCGCTTTCCAGAGGAACGCTGAGCAGCGAGAGGCTGTTCTACTATGGTTGGCCAGGTACATTGCTGCAGATGGCGAGTGTGTGAAATGGGTCGCCGCTCCACGATTGGGCATCCGAAAGACCACATTAAATTTTGTGGCCAAGTTCTTCTGGCTGCTGGTGCGTAGCAGAGTGTTGCCTACAAAAGCTGACAACCAAGTCACGTGGGACAGAGCGGCCATGATTGCGGCATTGGTAGCAGGAGTGGAGATTGACTTTGCCTGCATGCTGCTGGCAGAGATTCACGAGAGGGCATTCAGGACCTCCACTACTTACCCCTTCCTATGTCTAATTTGTCATTTGTGCAGGGACTCTGAAGTGCCGATCTGGCATTGTGACAAGTTAGTCCACCCTATAGGGGCATTGGACATCGGCCTCAGGTTGAGGTACCTCCCTTGGGTGCCGATCTTGCAGACACAGTGGGGCAGGCACAGGGCGATGACCTCAGCATCCCATATCACACCGATACTGTCCCGGGCACCTCATCTCAGCCAGCTAGTATGGCTCCTAGCTCTTCCCGGTCCACACCACAGTTAGGAGCTACTGTTGTCCCATTGGCCAGAGTACAAAAGTTAAAAACTCAGATGGCCACCCTGCTGCATCACATCCAGTCGTGGATGCAAAAGTCGATAGCCGAGTCCGAGGCTAGATTGGAGCGCAGGATGGAGGGGATGATGGATCGGAAGGTCCAGGCTGTTAATAAGCGTCTTGATGCCTTTGAATTACGAGTCCTCGAGCGATCAACCCCGGCCATAGATCTATCTGCTTTGCAGGCTAACTCAGCCAGCCTCCGGACTGACGTTGATGCCATTTTTGCTGTACCTTTAGTTAAGCCTCAGGTTGCACCTACTGCACTAGCTGATGATACAGTAATGGATGCTCTATTCAGTGGGACCGCCGAGGAGGGGCTTGCGCCTCCACATGCCAAAGGCAAGAGACACCATTTTCATCGTACTTAGGAGGAGAAAGCTCGCAAGAGACAGCGTAGGCAGGAGAAAGAGGCAAGGAGGGCTTCAATTTTAGATGAAGAGTTGCGCCAACAAAGGGTGCGTGAGAGAGTTGCAGGGGCATCGAGTTCTGCCCCAGTTGTAGAGGTCCAGCCTATTTTGGGAGACATTCTGAGCACCACTGATGGTGCGGTGAGATTGATAGAGAGCACTACTGAGGGTGCTATGATTGCTGATGTGGTCACTACTGAAGGTGCCCCCACTATTGTTACAGCGGACTCCAGGAAACCGGACCCCTCTGCTTGTTGATGATTCACCGATGCTTTGCTGATGTGGGCGCTTTTACTATTTTTGTATGCATTGGGGACAAGTGCATCTATTTTTGTTGGGGGTGGGGTAAATGGATTGTGAGTGATAGGGTGAAGTCTGAATAACCCAACTCATGAATCCTCTCTGGGGTTTTCTTGCCTGTGTTCTTTTCACCCAAGAGACTATTTTTTTTTGTTGAACCGTCATGTCTTAGGATTGTATGTGTAGAAGCATGATAAAGAAATAAGCATGATGACTTATGAAAAATGATACCCGTCAGATTTTGGGATGTATGCTAGAAGTTGTAGGCTACGATTAGTTGAATGTGTTGGCTCTGAGTATGACATAATAACGAATCAACTCGATGGCATGACTTGAGCTGAAACTTGAACTAGGTAATCTGATGATCTGATAATGAAACTATGTGCCAAGAGTGGGTGAGAATCGTTCAGTGTTCAAACAGTTTTTGTGCAAAACTAGAACTTGCCCGGTTAGTCCTGCTAAGACAATTCAATCTAGAGGTTAGGAAGTGATCATAGGCCATTGTTCTGAAAAGTCCACAAATTGCCTAAAACAAGGATCCAACCAAATGAAATAACTGCTCCATTTGATCCAACTTTGAGCCTAAAAGTAAACCATTTCTTTCCAAACCCCGAACTCACTTTCCCATAATCTACTATGTTGGCCCCGGTTCCTCCTTGGACATGTGCATTTCGACTTAGGCCAAAAGCCTAAGTTGAGGATGGCTAATGTAAAAAGTTACTTCAATCTTGGCCCTGACCCGACATCGGGTACTGTGCACCTCAACTAACAGAAAATCCATAAGTTCAGGGTGACTATGAAAGAGGAAACTGAAAGAAAAATGGGTATGAAAAGAGTGATGTGAAAAAAAATGAGAAAACGTGAGGAAAGGATGTGACTTGTTGAAAGCTAAAAGAAAAATAAAATAAAAGTAAAAAGAGCTACAAAGTCTAAAGTCACATCCGTGGTTGAAGAAAATTAAGGTAAAGAAGGTAAAACGATAGTACGACAAAAATAGGGCAAAAAGAGGTTAAAAGCCTAGTGTAATGTCAATGAGGGAAGAAAGTCACTAAGCAGCACCCAAATGTATCACTCCTGACCCAGAGCCTACGTTACAAGCCAATAAAGTCCTATAGTGATCCTAGAATCTAGTTTGGAGAGTCTAAGCAGTGAAAATAAGGGCAAGCTTATGGCATTAAGCACTAACTGTATTTGAAATTACTTCTGAGCGTGAGTGTTGAATAAATCCTTGTACCATGAATGACATTCATTTTTTTGTGAAAATGGGATTTCGTTTGAAGTAAAGGCACTAGTTACATTGTCGAAAAGTTGATACCTTGCTGACAGTAAGAAGGTGTATGTTGTGTGTCAGTTGGTCGATCTGTGTCATGGTTTGATCTGCATGGATTAGCTTGTCGAGTCTAAGAGAACGAGGTTGCACCTGAAAAGTGAGGGGGGTAGAGAGCCATGTGATTGCTTGGGCCTGAAATGCTTGATTCTATACAAGTGTCGTTTAGAGTCGTAGTGCGTCGGTTGAGGACAAACAATGAATTTAAGTTGAGGATGTTGATATACCGTGAGTTTACAGTATTTCTAATACATTTCACTTACAAGTTGTGTGTGTCTAGGGCCTTTTTGTATTGGTTTTTATGTGTTTTTATCGTATTTTGTAGGAAAGATGTTCAGGCGCGGAAGTATAGAGACAACTGAAAGAAATGTAGAAAAAGGGCATTCACAGAGGTGATCTACGGACCGTAGGTCCATTGACGGTCCGTAGGTGATGACCGTAGATTAGCAGGCAAAGTATGGAAGACAAATCAGGGAAATCTGACCAAGTGTGGAACAACGGTGGCCATTGACGGTCCGTAGATTAATATACGGACAGTATTGATTGATCCGTAGATTGATACTGCGAGGGTTCCAGTACCTGATTTTTGAAGATTCTAAGTGTGGAGCTACGGAGGGGATTGACGGACCGTAGATCGATCTACGATCCGTACTGCAAGTCCATCGTTTGCTTCAGAGAAGCTGATTTTTGGAAACTGAAATATTTTCTAAGTTCTGGCTGACGGAAGGGACTTACGGACCGTAGATCCATTGACGATCCGTAAGTCAGTCTCGTGGAATGAAGACGCGTGCCTAAACAAACTTCCCTTAATTTGTTTCCCTTTTAATTTAGGATTTGTTTTCTATAAATAGGGCATGTAAACCTCGTTTTTTAGGGTTAGACATTATTATTCTAGTTTTACTTTGTGACTTGGGAGATTAATTGGAAAACCTAACAATTATTGATTTCTGAAGTTCGTTTTGAAGATTTTGGCTTTGCAATTCAAGTTGAATTTCTGGGTTTATTATTCTCTTTATGTAAGTTCATGATTTCTTCATCTAAAACTATGAATTGTGTTCTTGCTAATATACTAAATCCACAACTAGGGTTGTGGGAACCATGAACGATTAACAATGTATGAATAGTAAATAAGTAATTCTTGAATAGTGTTTTGTATGCATTGATAATTCTTTCGTTTAGACGTCTTTTTAACGGTGGCCAACGTTAGAACTTGCCTTCTTACTACTTGCCGGACCAAGGAGGTAATTAGCGAGAAACGAATTATCAACACAGATTTAGTGTGATACTATCTAATAGGCTAGTGTCAATTGGTGTGAGGTAATAACTAAGCCAAACATCGATTATGATGTTTAATATAAGGTAGAGGTAAGGGTTAGTAAATCATACACACGTAGCCGGACCAAGGTGCGGGATGAAATTCTCTAGATGCCGGACCAAGGATTTAGAGATACCTAACTTATCACTTTGCATGTAATACACTAGGAAAGGATTGTTGTTACTAGGATTACTGCGTTATGAGCTCGTGGGGAACACGTATACCCTATTTATTTCTCTCATCTTGATAACAACCAAAGTTGAGTTTTGATTACTAATTACTTATTAAATTCTTACTATTTGTTTCACACAAACAGAATCCCCCCCCCCCCCTTTAATTACCTGTTTCTGGAAGTAATTTGACTAATTGAATATAATTGTTGGTTAAAGTAAAGTCTAAACCATTTTCCTCGTGGGATCGACCCCAACCTACAAGTTGGGTTCTTTACTTGATAACGATCGCTTATACTTCGATAGGGAGGTGTAATTTGAGCGTATCACTTATCCTAGGAGAAAAATAAAAATTAACGGTCTCAGACTAGGAAATGTTTATCCTAGGAGAAAGTAACCAAATCCCATTATGTAGGAGGGTCCTGCTAATCCCATTGTCCAAGAGGGTCCTACTAAGCAAAATCCCATTATGTAAGAGGGTCCTGTTAATCCAATTGTCCAAGAGGGTCCTGCTAATCCCATTATGTAGGAGGTCCTGCCAATCTAAATCCCATTATGTAGGATAGTCCTGCTAAACTAGATCCCATTATGTAGGAGGGTCCTACTAAACTAAATCCCATTATACAAGAGGGTCCTGCTAAACTAAAACTCATTATGTAGCAGGGTCATGCTAAACTAAATCTCATTATGTAGAAGAGTCCTGCTAATCTAAATCCCATTATGTAGGAGGATACTGCTAGTCCCATTGTCTAGGAGGGTCCTACTAGTCTAAATCCCATTATGTAGGAGGATCATGCTAATCCCATTATGAGGAGGGTCCTGCTATTCCCATTGTCCAGGAGGATCCTGCTAATCCCATTATGAGGAGGGTCGTGCTAAACTAAATCCCATTATGTAGGAGGGTCCTGGTAATCCCATTATGAGGAGGGTCCTGCTAATACCATTATGTAGGAGGGTCTTGTTACTCCCATTATGAGGAGGTTCCTACTAAACTAATCCCATTATGTAAGCGGGTCCTGCTAAATTAAATCCCATTATATAGAAGGTCCTGCTAGTCCCATTATAAGGAGGGTCCTGCCAATTCCATTATGAGAAGGGTCCTACTAATCCCATTATGAGGAGGGTCCTGCTAATTCCATTATGAGAAGGGTCCTACTAATCCCATTATGAGGAGGGTCCTACTAATCTAAATCCCATTATGTAGGAGGGTCCTGTAAATCTAAATCCCATTATGTAGGAGGGTCCTTCTAATTCCATTGTCCAGGAGGATCCTGCTAGTCCCATTATGAGGAGGGTCCTGCTAATCCCATTGTTCAGGAGGGTCCTGCTAGTCCCATTATGAGGAGGGTCATGCCATACTGCGTCCCGTTATTTAGGAGGGTCCAGCTAGTACCATTATCTAGGAGGGTCCTGCTAATGTCCCATTATCTAGGAAGGCCCTTGCTATACTACGTCCCATTATTCAGGAGGATCCTACTAGTCCCAATATTCAGGAGGGTCATGCTAATGTCCCATTATCCAGGAGGGCCCTTGCTATACTACGTCCCATTATTCAAGAAAGTCCTGCTAGTCCCATTATTTAAGAGGGTCCTGCTAGTTTCCCATTATCCAAGAGGGTCCTGCTATACTATCTCATTACGTAGGAAGATCTCGCTCAACAGAATCATCAAATAGAATCACCACATTCATTATTTTTTGCCCCAGTTTACACCATGAAAATATCATTTAAGCTATTAGCATAAATAAGAAATACTTATACCAAAAGGAAAATGCAAGACATTGATGCAATTAGGGTGTTTGTTCCCTAGTAATGAAAGATAGTATCTCTAGGGTGTCTGCTCCCTAAGGTCAAAATGCAACTGGGGTGTTTGCTCCCTAGAAATGAGAAATGATAGAGTGTTTGTTCTCTAAGGTCAAAATGCAACTAGAGTGTTTATTCCATAGAAATAAAAGATGATGCATCTAGAGTGTTTATTACCTAAGGTCAAAATGCAAATACGGTGTTTGTTCCCTAGTAATGAGAGTGATTTTTTTAACAAATAAAAATGTCCCCAGTTTTTAAATTGAGGAACTTTGAAACACTTTTTACTTTATTATTTTTTCATTTTTTTTAAAAAAATGACCCCATTTCATTCCTTCAAGGATATACAATTTTATTCTGTGAGACCGAGCCCTATTGTAAGACTGCCTACGTATCTTGTATAGCAAGAATCAGGTCAAACGTAGTTCATATAAATAAAAAAAAAATATTTATTTTTTCTAATTTTTTTTTCAAAAGACCTCTTTTAAAAAAAATACTAGAGGAGAAAAGAAAGAAATTAATTCATGATTGAGATTGTTTTGACTTTAGTTGGTACCAAAAATTAGTTTTATGCATGCATATGAATCACCTTCAACTACTTTCAGACAAATTTGAGGTCAACTTTGAGTAATCCCTATAGTTTCAAATGGTATCTCAAACATACTTAAGTATTTACACGATCCGTTTATCTTGACTAAGTTAAGGGATTTAATTATTCATATTCTCATGTTTCAAGTGCCCTCGCAACAAATGAAGTCCTACTTCACGCAATAAAAGTTTTAGAGGTCATTCACACTCAGAAAAATGTTCAGTGCATGAGATTGAGATATTATATGCTTGGCCTTTATGTAAGTATCCACTAATGTGAGAACACACAAAATGAGATCAAATAGGACTCGTCATTGACTTGTAATGTAGGCTTAGGAAAAGGTAGGGTATACATTTGGGATAAAGTGACTATTTCCTCCTTAAAATTTGCATAATGCTTTCAATGTTTTTTCATTTTTGCATTCGTCCTTGGTTTTCTTGGAACCTCCTCCTCATTTATTTTCCTCTTCCTTTTTTCTCATTTTCTCTCCTTTTCGTTGGAGATTTTTTTTTCTTTCTAGCTTTTCTTTGTCATTTTTTTTTACTTTCACATATTTGATCTTTTCACTTTGTTACCCAACTTATATCTTTGGCACTGTGTAGATAATTGATAGTGCGTTCAAGGAGGTGTGACCAAGGAATAGTGCGTTTATGCACTCAAAAGGATATATGCTAAAATGTGGTTATTCAAATAAAAAGGTTTTATGCTCAAAATGAGAGTTCTATGGATAACATGTCATTTGGTAAGCTTGAAAGGCACAACCAGATCGAAGAAAGCCTATAATCCTTTCCTAGATTAAATGTTGCTCAAAATTTTGTCTCACCCAACATTCGGGCCAAGTTCTAGATCAACAAAGTCATGCCATTGAACTTTATATGTAAAGATCACCACACAATGCACCTTAAACAATGAGGTCGATTTTTCTTAACTTTAAGCAAGATAATTTCTCAAGTATTACATAAAAATATTAAAAAGTACCAAAAGAAGTGTATAGGCAACAACAAAGTTGATTTGTCTTGCCAAATGGTTTAACACTTTATTTTTTTTCTCTCATGCACACTTCTAAGTATGTTGGTACCAACCAAGCCAATAAAAAATTTTTTTTAAGAAAAATAAATCCTTTTAAAGAAACAATTTTTTTTAGATTTTAAAATAAGGAAGGGAAACATTTTTATTCGAATTTTGAATAATAATTATAAAAAAATATTTGTTTTGCCTCAGTTTTTGTGATGAGGACTTTCTAGATGTTTCCTTGGTCAAATCGAACCTCAAAATAAGACAGCCTACGTATCTTGTCAAAGCAAGAATCAGGTCAAACGTAGTTCAGAAAGATCACAAACATAACACTATTTTTAATAAGAAATACTTCTTTTTAATCTTTTTAATAAGGATCACCGAACCCGAGAAGGGTTGCCTACGTATCTCATCGAGGTGAGAATCAGGTGTGCGTAGTTCATGAAGCTTTAAACATAAATTAAGAATTTTTCTTTTTTGAAAAACGATACAAACTTTTTTTTTGGAGTTTGAAAGAGGACTAGACCCTTTTTGTTTTAAAAAAACTTATATATCCGAACTTGTGGAGGGATGCCTATGTATCTCAATCATGTGAGAATCATGTGTGCGTAGTTCGTCCAAATTGGACAGTAAGAAAAAAAAACTTTAAGATATTAAAACTTATTTTTTGACAAATGCAATTTTCAAAGTATTATGAAAGTACAATATTTTGAATTTTCTTTTAATAAACTTTACAAAAAAAAATCTAAATAAAAAATATTATTATTCTTTTCATTAAGTAATGCAAAAGTTGTTATTTTATTTTAAAGAAATGTATAATAACTTCTAAAGGAAGAAATATTTTCGTGTTTTCTCCTTTTTTTAATAAGATCAAAAGATAGCTTATTATTTCATTGACTAAAATGTGTCAACTTGTCACGCCCCGAGCCTACACCCTGGGCGGGATTGACACTCGATCATTGTTGGCCCCAAACTAACCCTCGGCCTGACTTACTTACTCAGCGGAAGACTTAAATACAAGAAATAGTCTCAAATAAGGAACTAATGAAATAACTTACATTGTCTTAAAGAAACATTCAAACTAGCCAAGATGGCAATACAAGTCACATAGAAAAACATCTGAAATACAAGACTAAAGAACTCATAACTAACTGTCTCTAAATACTAAGAGGGATGTCGGGACAAGACCCCCGATCATCCTAAAAACTAAAATACTAGACAACAATGTAAAAGGAGTCCTCCGAAAAGCAATGAGGCTCACCAACTAACTCTGAGTGCTCAACTGGATCAACGGGGCACTGGATGTTGATCCTGGTTACCTATATCTGCATCATTAAAAGATGCAGGCCAAACGGCATCAGTACATTGAATGTACGAGTATGCGAGGGGAAAACTAAACATGACATAAACTTGAAATGAATATGAAAGGAACACTTACCTTGACTTTACTCAACTCATGAATAAATCAACTCAAATGAAAAGTAAAAACAACAATAATAGTGCAGTTTATACAAAGCAATTAAAACAGTAGGTGAAAACCCAATGTATTAAAGAAAATACAATAACACCTCAATTTCATATAAAGTAATATAATACTGTGGGAGTTTTTCTAACCGATAACCACCACTATGAGCCTAAGTGATGATACAACGTCTTGCCCATGCTGCTAGAACTGTCCGATACTTTGCCGTCATATGAACGCCTTAACTAAGTGAATCCACTAGTTTATGCTAAAAAGCACTAAGGAATCATCTAAAACGTATGATACTTTCTACCCATGATGACTATATGGTTATGGTGACTTGAGTTATTATGAACTCGCATCCCTATATCAGTGCTCAGTACTACTCCCAAAATATACTCAGCTCATATGTTTTAAAAATAAATTTCTTTCTGTGATTTGAGATAATTACTCAAAAACTAGCTCAAAGGCTCTCTTGGAAATCAGTGTTTCCTTTTCACATTTGAACTCTTGGGAATACTTAGTTCCCGTATAATCTTTGGAGAAATGAACTTACTCAACTCAAAGCTTAAGTCTCAAAACAAAGTTAAAACGTTTGCAAAAGACTTCTGAAATGACTCTAAGAATTTTCTAGACTTGGCTCTTAACTTTTCTTGAATTTGAATTTATGGATTCAAGGATTGTGATTTGTGATAGGAAGGATCTCATGATGTTTAAGAGTGTTTTTAGATATTTAAACATGAGAAACGATCAAGAAATCATTGTCTGGAAACTACTCCGTCACGCGGAGATGCATTTAAATATTTGGTCACAAAATAAATTTTGAGGCAGAACGGTCCGTGACTGCTCCGCGACGCGAGGAAGAATTTTCCCATCCTGAGGAACAAGTCTGCGAAGCGGACCTAGTACCCATATTCACCTGACTTTTCCTTCTTCGTTTTCCTATCCCAATTCGCCTAAACTCTTTTCTTTTTCACAAATTCTCTTTAGATTCGTATACCCAGTAGATGTACCTAAAAACCTACTCCAAACAATTCTATAATTCGAAGCAATAATCTCGAAAACTTATCAATCTCAGCCCAATTCAATAACGAAAACAAATTCAATAACACATATCAAGAACATCAAACTTTCATCCTCTTTAGAACAAATTCACGCTTAAATAACCATGTTTGGTACGTGGGTGAATGAACCCAACATTATGAAAGTCTCACATACCTCGTAGGATTGAATCCTTGGTTGAATCCACAACCAAACTCGCAAAAACTTGACGAATCTTGAACTTTTCTTCTCCTTTACTCCTTTTTTCTCTTCTCTCAAAGCCCTAGCGTAATTCTCATTAGCATAAACTGAATTAACTCAGTTTAGACCCCAAATAATTTAGTAAAAATGGATTTACTTAATTGGGTAATGAAAACACCAAAACGCCCTTCCAAAATCCGATTTTGACTTTCCATATCTAGACAACCCAATTTCGAATGGAAATATCTCACTCATACAAACTCGGAATCAAGCAAACTCAGCGGCGTTGGAAAGATAATTCCAAGATCATTCTACGGTATGTTGTAGCACACCTAACTCATCTTGAGTTAGGAGTTATGGTCGTTCGAAGTTGACCAAAAACTCAAACTTAACATAACTTAACCAATTTTCCAGATTTTTCATTCTTTCCAAGAATGACTCTTTCTAATTGTATCACTTTCTAGTTCTTTCAAATAGCTAGATGTTACAATATCTCCCCTTTGTAAACATTCATACTCGAATGAGATTACTCTTAGTAGGCAAAGGGTGTAACATCTAACATTCAACTCAAACACCCAACAAGCAAATCTAACACAGTAAGCATATCAATTTAAATAGTGCTAAGAAGAGAACTAGTACCTTGATATGCAACTTCTCCGGGCTCAAAGAGATGTGGATATATCTTGTTCATATCTTCCTCAGCTTCCCAAGTAGCTTCCTCTACAAACTGGTTTCTCTAAAGAACCTTGACTGATGCTTCTTCCTTGGTCCTCAACTTGCAAACTTGGCGATCTAGAATCTGAATATGAATCTCCTCATAAGATAAGCTATACTTGATACCAATATATTCAATTGGTATGATAAGTGAAGGATCTCCCATATACTTCTTCAACATGGAAATATGAAATACCGGATGAACTACTGCTAACTCTTGTGGTAGCTCTAACTCATAAGCTTCATTGCCAATCCTCTTGGATATTCTGTAAGGACCAATATACCGAGGATTAAGCATCCCCTTCTTACCCCTTCATGGGTGAAACTTTCACGTATACCCAATCATCTACTTCAAAATCTAACTCCCTTCTCCTAACGTCAATGTAGGATATCTGATGACTATGCGCTATTTTCAACCTCTCTTGAATAACTTTCACCTTCTACATAGCTTGATGAATTAAGTCTTGTCCTATCAACCTAGCTTCACGAACTTCAAATCGTCCAATAGGAGATCTGCATCTTCTCCCATAAAGAGCTTCATACAGAGACATCTAGATGCTAAAGTTGTAACTATTGTTGTAAGCGAACTCAATGAGAGGTAGGTGATCATCCCAATTACCTTTGAAAACAATCACACAATCCCTCAACATATCTTCTAGAGTCTGAATAGTGCGCTCTTCTTGACCATCTTTCCAAGGTTGAAAAGTAGTACTCAAGTTCACTTTTGAACCTAGGCCTTTCTAGAATGACTTCCAAAATTATGCAGTAAATTGTGCACCTCTGTCTAAAATGATAGAGACCGAAACTCCATGAAGTCTAACTACTTCTTGAAGATACAACTTGGCATAGTCCTCTGCTGTATGGGTAGTCTTTACCGGCAAAAAGTGGGCTGATTTTGTCATATCAACAATCACCCAAATAGAATCATGTTGCGTGCGAGACTGTTGCAACCCAGTAATGAAGTTCATATTGATCATGTCCCACTTCCATTCTGGAATCTCTATTTTCTGAGCCATACCACCGGGACTTTGGTGCTCTACTCTAACTTGTTGACAATTCAGACACTTAGCAACAAACTCTGTAATGCCCTTCTTTATACTACTCCACCAATAAACTTCTCTCAAATCATGATACATCTTTGTGGAACCTAGATGGATAGAATATCTGGAGCTATGAGCTTCCTGCATGATCCTCTCTTGGAGTTCATCCACTCTTGGTACACACAATCTACCTTGATACCTCAATACTCCATCCCCCCTTGTTTAAAAACCAATACTTTTTGCTTATGAACATTTGCCTTTAATTCAAGAAAAATAGAGTCTTGGGGCAGTAGTCAACCTCTTTTTCAATTCCTGAAAGCTTTTCTCACAAGCTTCAGACCATTGAAACTTCACTTTTTTTCTGAGTCAACTTAGTCAAAGGAGATGAAATAGATGACAACCCCTCGACGAACCTCCTATAATATCCAGCCAACCCCAAGAAACTCCTAATAGCAGTTGGAGATGTGGGTCTAGGCCAGTTTCACATTGCCTCTATTTTATGATTATCAACTCTAATCTCATCACCGGAAACAGTGTGGCCTAAGAATGCTATAGACTCAAGCCAAAACTCACATTTTGAGAACTTAGCATACAACTACTTATCCTTTAGAGTTTGGAGAACTATTCTGAGATGGCTAGCATGATCTTCCTCATTCCTCGAATAGATTAGTACGTCATCAATGAACACGATTACAAACATATCTAAATAAGGCTTGAATACTCTATTCATAAGGTCTATGAATGTTGTAGGTGCATTGGTTAAACCGAACGACATGACTAGAAACTCATAATGACCATAACGGGTCCTGAAAGCTGTCTTTGGAATATCACATTCCCTTACTCTTAACTGATGGTTGCCAGATCTGAGGTCTATCTTAGAGAAACAAGTAGCACTCGGAAGTTGATCGAAGAGATCATCAATTCTCGGAAGAGGATACTTATTCTTGATTGTAACCTTGTTCAACTGGTGGTAATCTATACACATCCTAAGGAAACCATCTTTCTTCCTCACAAATAAAACCGGAGCTCCCCAAGGTGAGACACTTGGTCGAATAAAACCCTTATCAAGGAAATCTTTCAACTGTTCTTTTAGCTCTTTCACCTCTGTTGCTGCCATCCTATATGGAAGAATAGAGATTGAATGAGTATCAAAAAGAATATCTATACCGAAGTCTGTCTGTCTCTCAGGAGGGACTATGGGTAGATCATTCGGAAAGACTTTTGGAAACTCTTCTACAATTGAAACTGATTGAATATGAGATGTCTCAACAATAGAGTCATTAAATCGGACTAAGTGATAGACACAACCCTTGAAAATTAACTTTCTCGCCTTAAGGTACGAAATGAAATGACCATTAGGCACTGCTGAACTGCTACTTCACTCTATAACTGGCTTATTAGGAATTTGGAACCTAACAACTCGAGTTCAACAATCAATAGAGGCATAACATGCATAAAGTCAATACATACCTAGAATGACATCAAAATATACCATGTATAACTCAACTAAATCAGCCATGGTGCTCTTGTTATTGATAGAAATAACACAATCATGATATACTCACTCTGCAAGAATAGATTCCCCAACATGTGTAGAAACACAAAAGGGCTCACAAAGCTTCCCAGGAGGACATCAAAATTCATTGCAACATAAGGATTGACAAAAGATTAACTTGATCCTGGGTCTACCAAAGCATAAACATCAAGAGTAAATACTTTGAACATACCAATGACAACATCTGTAGAATTCTCTTGCTCTTGACAACTTGTGATCGTATAAAGGCACCAGTACTGGAAGTAGCTCCTCTAGGTGCAGCCTTGTCTGGTGGAGCAACGGATGAAGATTGGCCCCTATTGCCCTGATTCACATTACCCTGCTAATTCTTGGGGCACTCTTTCATGAAGTGACCCTATTGTACACACTTGAAACAACCTGTGGAGCCATCGTTACACTTACCTGGGTGGGTCCTACCACACTTAGCACATGTAGGAGCCCAATTACCTCCTTGTGCGTCACTACCCTGAGACTGTGCAGGTCTAGCTCAGAAGTTCTGTGAATTATAACTACTATACTCACCTTTGTTTCTGGGTGCAGGTGCACTAGCAGATGATGGAGAATGTCCCTTTTGCTTCTGATGGAAAGAAGAAAGGTTCACATTATTCCTTTGCTGCATGGATTAATTCCCTGTCTTAGCTTTCTTGTTTCTAAACTCCCCCCTATCCCTCAGTTTCTCCTCCTCGACGTGCTGCACATAAGCCATCAACCATTTCCCCTATTAGCATAGCTGCCTTGCCCTCCTTTCTCGACAGACGAGACAACCCAACAACAAATAAACTCATCCTGCTCCTCATAACCGCAACCATCTCCAGATCATATTGGGAAAGTTGGGTTAACTTCAACCCATACTCATGAACACATAGTGAATCTTGCTTAAGGGTAAGGAATTCCCGTACCTTGGCTTCTCTCAGTTCCCAGGGAAAGAAATTCCCCAAGAAAGCACTTTCAAACACACCCCAACTCAAAATTGGTGCATCCTCAGCCCTACTCTTCTTCCACTGATCAAACCAAGTCGTAGCAACATTCTTCAGCTGATATGTAGCTAGTTCCACTCGCTCAGCAATTGTAATGTGCATAACCTCAAATATCTTCTGCAGTTTCTCAATAAGATTCTCTGGATCCTCAATAGTGCTTGAACCAGTGAAACTTGGAGGATTCATCCTCAAGAACTCACGGATCCTTGAAGTATCATTCCCTTCCTGTCGATTCTCTCTCTGCCCAACTTTTTTGGTCACAGCTTGACTCAACATTCTTATCACTTCCTTGAACTCAACATTGGTAACTTCTCCTTGGGGTTGCACTTCAGGTGCATTGGGTACCCGTTGTTCCTCGACATTAGGCCTAGAAGGACAACTTTTGATAGTTATTCGTGGAGGCAAGATAAACTGAAATACACACGCAAGCACGAGTTAGAAAGAAATTTCATGGAGATTAACTCTATCACACGAAATTAATATAAAAGAAGTGAAGGAAATCACTAAATGTTGCAGCCTCCTAATTATAGATATGGCGCGCTTCACACCAATAACCAGGAATCTACAGACATGACTTCATAGACTCCCTAGGACTCCTGAACTCTGGGCTTTGATACCTTGTATGTCACGCCCTGAGCCTACACCCTGGGCGGGACTGAAACTCGAGAACCTCTACTGGCCCCAAGCGAACCCTTTGCCTGACTTACTTACTCAGCAGAAGACTTAAATACAAGAAATAATCTTAAATAAAGAACTAATTAAATAACTTAGAATATCTTAAAGAAACATTCAAACTATCTAAGATGGAAACACAAGTCTCATAGCAAAACATCTGAAATAGAAGACTAAAGAACTCATAACTAATTGTCTATGAAGCCTCTAAATACTAAGAGGGATGTCGGGACAAGACCCCTGATCATCATAAAAACTTAAATACTAGAAAACAATGTAAAAGTAGTCCTCCTGAAAGCAAAAAGGCTCACCAACTGACTCTGAGTGCTCAATTGGATCAATGGGGCGCTGAATGCTAAACCTGGTTACCTATATCGGCATCATTAAAAGATGCAGGCCAAATGACATTAGTACATTGAATTTACGAGTATGCGAGGGGAAAGCTAAACATGACATAAGCTTGAAATGAATATGAAAGGAACACTGACCTTGGATTTACTCAAATTATGAATAACTCAACTCAAATGCAAGGTAAAAACAACAATAATTGTGCAGTTTATACAAAACATTTAAAATAGTAGTTGACAACTCAATGTATTAAAGAAAATACAATAACAACTCAATTTTATATAAAGTAATATAATACTATGGGAGTTTCTCTAACCAACAACCACCACTATAATTCGACGCAACAATCTCAAAAACTCATCAATCTCAACTCAATTCAAGAACGAAAACAAATTCAAGAACACATATCAAGAACATTAAACTTTCAACCTTTTTAGGACGAATTCACGATGAAATAATCATGTTTGGCACGTGGGTGAACGAACCCAATGTTATAAAAGTCTCACATACCTCGTAGGATTGAATCCTTGGCGAAATCCACAACCAAACTCGCAAGAACTTGACGAATCTTGAACTTTTCTTCTCCTTTCCTCTTCTTTTCTCTTCTCTCAAAGACCTAGTGCAATTCTCAATAGCAAAATTGAATTAACTCAGTTTAGACCCCAAATAATTTACTCAAAATGGATTTAATTAATTTGGTAATGGAAAGACCAAAACGCACTTCCAAAATCCAATTTTCACTTTCCATATCTAGACAACCCAATTTCGAATGGACATATCTCACTCATACAAACTCAGAATCAAGAAACTTGGCAGCGTTGGAAAGATGATTCCAAGATCTTTCCTATGGTATCATGTAGCACACCTAACTCATCATGAGGAAGGATTTATGGTCGTTTAAAGTTGACCCAAAAACTCAAACTTAACATAACTTAACCAATTTTCCATATTTTTCATTCTTTCCAAGAATGACTCTTCCTAATTCTATCTCTTTCTAGTTCTTTCAAATAGCTAGATGTTACAATATCTCCCCCTTGGGAAAATTCGTCCTCGAATGAGATTACTCTTAGTAGGCTAAGGGTATAACATCTAATATTCAACTCAAATACCCAATAAGCAAATCTAACACAGTAAGCATATCGATTTAAAGAGTACTAAGAAGAGAACTAGTACCTTGATCTAGAACTTCTCTGGGCTCAAAGAGATGTGAATATCTCTTCTTCATATTTTCCTCAGCTTCCCAAGTAGCTTCCTCTACAAACTGGTTTCTCCAAAGAACTTTGACTAATGCTACTTCCGTGGTCCTCAACCTGCAAACTTGGCGATCTAGAATCTGAATAGGAATCTCCTCATAAGATAAGATATACTTGATACCAATATATTCAATTGGTATGATAAGTGAATGACCTCCCATGCACTTCTTCAACATGGATATATGAAATACCGGATGAACTGTTGCTAACTCTTGTGGTAGCTCTAACTCATAAGCTACATTGCCAATTCTCTTAGATATTCTGTAAGGACCAATATACTAGGGACTAAGCTTCCCCTTCTTACCAAATCTCATGACACCCTTCATGGGTGAAACTTTCAAGTATACCCAATCATCTACTTCAAACTCTAACTCCCTTCTCCTAACATCACTGTAGGATTTTTAACGACTCTGCGCTGTTTTCAACCTCTCTTGAATAACTTTCACCTTCTCTATAACTTGATGAACTATGTCTGGTTCTATCAACCCAGCTTCACCAACTTCAAACCATCCAATAGGAGATCTGCATCTTCTCCCATAAAGAGCTTCATACGGAGCCATCTAGATGCTAGAGTGGTAACTATTATTGTAAGCGAACTCAATGAGAGGTAGGTGATCACCCCAATTACCTTTGAAATCAATCACATAAGCCCTCAACATATCTTCTAGAGTTTGAATAGTGTGCTCTTCTTGACCATCTGTCTGAGGATGAAAAACAGTACTTAAGTTCACCTTTGAACCAAAGCCTTTCTGGAATGGCTTCCAAAACTATGCAGTAAATTGCGCACCATGTCTGAAATAATGGAGACCAGAACTCCATGAAGTCTAACTATTTCTTGAAGATACAACTTGGCATAGTCCTCTGCTGTATGGGTAGTCTTTGCCGACAAAAAGTGGGCTGATTTTGTCATTCTATCAACAATCACTCAAATAGAATCATGTTTCCTGCGAGACCGTGGCAACCCAGTAATGAAGTCCATATTGATCATCTCCCGCTTCCATTCTGAAATCTCTATATTCTGAGCCATACCACCGGGCCTTTGGTGCTTTACTTTAACTTGTTGATACATTCAAACACTTAGCAACAAACTCTGCAATGCCCTTCTTCATACTACTCCACTAATAAACTTCTCTCAAATCACGATACATCTTTGTGGAACCCGGATGGATATAATATCTGGAGCTATGAGCCTCCTCCATGATCATCTCTTGGAGTTTATCCACCTTTGGTACACATAATCTACCTTGATACCTCAATACACCATCTCTCCTTTGTTCAAAACCCAATACTTTTTTCTTATGAACATTTGCCTTTAATTCAAGAAAAATAGGGTCTTGTTCTTGCTTCTCTTTCACTTTTGACACTAACGATGATTCATCCCCATTCATCACTACTATTCCTCCTTCTGTGGAATCCATTAGTCGAACTCCTAATTGTGCAAATCTATGCATATCTTGCTAGTTCTTTCTTATGTTTCTCAAAATGGGAGGTACTAGCCATAAACAACCTGCTCAAGTCATCAACAACAACATTAGCTTTACCTGGGTGATATAGAATACTCATGTTATAATCCTTAAGTAACTCTAACCACCTCCTCTGTCTAAGATTAAGCTCTTTCTGACTAAACACATTCTGAAGACTCTTGTGATCAGTGAACACATCCACATGAACACCATAAAGATAATGACGTCATATTTTTAAAGAAAATACTACGTCAACCAATTCTAGATCATGGGTTGGGTAATTCTTCTCATGAACTTTCCACTATCTGGAGGGATAAGCCATAAATTTGTCATTCTGCATCAACACACAACCCAATCCAACTCTAGACGCATCACAATACACAATAAAGCCTTGGGTACCTTCTGGTAAAATCAATATTGGGGAAGTAGTCAACATTTTTTTCAATTCCTGAAAGTTTTTCTCAAAAGCTTCAGGCCATTGAAATTTCACTGTTTTCTGAGTCAACTTGGTCAAAGGTGAGACACTTGGTCGGATAAAACCCTTATGAAAGAGATATTTCAACTATTCTTTTAGCTCTTTCAACTTTGTTGGTGCCATCCTATATGGCAAAATAGGAGATAGAACGAGTATCAGGAAGAATATCAATACCCAAGTCTGTTTCTCTCTTAGGAGGGACTCTGAGTAGATCATCAGGAAAGACTTCTGGAAACTATTTTACTACTGGAATTGATTGAATAGGAGGTGTCTCAACACTAGAGTCATTAACTCAGACTAAGTGATAGACACAACCCTTGAAAACTAACTTTCTCGCCTTAAGATACGAAATGAAATGACCCTTAGGCACTGCTGAACTGCTACTTCACTCTATAACTGGCTCATTAAGAAGTTGGAACCTAACAACTCAAGTTCTACAATCAATGGAGGCATAACATGCATAAAGCCAATCCATACCTAGAATGACATCAAAATCTATCATGTCTAACTCAACTAAATCAGCTATGGCGCTCTTGTGATAGATGGAAATAACACAATCACAATATACTACCTCATCTAGAATAGATTCCTTAACAGCTGTAAAAACACAAAAGGGCTCACAAAGCTTTTCAAGGAGGACATCAAAATTCATTGCAACATAATGAGTCACAAAATATAAACTTGCTCCTGGGTCTAGCAAAGCATAAACATCACGAGTAAAGACTTTGATCATAACAGTGACAACATTTGGAGAATTCTCTTGCTCTTGACGACTTGTGATCGCATAAAGGAAGTTTGCTCCTCCACTAGTATCGGAAGTAGCTCCTCTAGGTGCAGCCCTGTCTGGTGGAGCAACTGATGAAGATTGGGCCTTATTGCCCTGATTCCCATTACCTTTCCGATTCTTAGGGCACTCTTTCATGAAGCGACCCTCTTGTCCACACTTGAAACAACCTGTGGAGCCATTACGACACTTACCTAGGTGGGTCCTACCACACTTAGCACATGCATGAGTCTAGTTACCTCCTTGTGCCACACTATCTTGAGACTGTGCAGTTCTAGCTCTGAAGTTCTATGAATTCTGACTACTGTACTCACATTTGTTTCTGGTCGTAGGTGCACAAGCAGATGATGAAGCAAGTCCCTTTTGCTTCTGATGGAAAGAATAATGGTTCACATTATACCTTTGATGCCTGGACTCATTCCCTGTCTTACTTTTCTTATTTCTAAACTCCCCCTATCCCTCAGTTTCTCCTCCTCAACCTGCTGCACAAAAACCATCAACCTTGCTATATCCATGACCCTTATTAGCATAGCCGTTTTGCCCTCTTTGCTTGATAGACGGGACAACCCAGCAACAAATAGACTCATCATGCTCCTCATATCTGTAACCATCATCAGAGCATATCGGGAAAGTTGGGTGAACTTCAATCCATACTCATGAACACTTAGTGAATCTTGCTTAAGTGTAAGGAATTCCCATACCTTGGCTTCTCTCTGTTCCCGGGGAAAGAAATGCCCCAAGAAAGCACTCTCAAACATAACCCAATTCAAAATCGGTGCATCCTCAACCCTACTCTTCTTCCACTGATCAAACCAAGTCCTAAAAATATTATTCAGTTGATATGCAGCTAGTTCCACTCGCTCAACAACGGTAACGTGCATAACTTCAAATATCATTTGCAGTTCCTCAATACAATTCTCTGGATCCTCAATAGTGCTTGAACCCGTGAAATTCAGAGGATTCATCCTCAAGAAATCACGGATCCTCAAAGTATCATTCCCTTCTTGTTGGTTCTCTCTCTGCCCATCTTGGTTGGTCACAGCTTGACTCAACATTCTTATCGCTTCCCTAAACTCATCATTGGTAACTTGTCCTTGGGGTTGCACTTCAGGTGCATTGGGTACCCCTTGTTCCTCGACATTACGCCTAGCAGGACAACCTCTGATAGCTCTTTGTGGAGGCATGATTAAGTGAAAGACACACACAAGCACGAGTTAGAAAGAAACTTCATAGAGATAAACTCTATCGTACGAAATGAATATAAAAGAAGTGAAGGAAATTCCTAAATGTTGCAGCCTCATAATTATAGATGTGGCACGCTTCACGCCGATAACTAGGACTCCACAGACATGACTTCATAGACTCCCTAGGACTCTTGAACTCTGGGTTTTGATACAGAGTTTGTCACGCTCCGAGCCTACACTTTGGGTGGGACTGGCACTCGAGAACCATTGCTAGCCCAAAGTGAACCCTTGTCCCGACTTACTTACTCAGCAAAAGACTTAAAAACAAGAAATATTCTCAAATAAGGAACTAATGAAATAACTTAAAATGTCTTAAAAACATTCAAATTGGCTAAGATGGCAACACAAGTCTCATAGCAAAACAGTTGAAATACAAGATGAAAGAACTCATAACTAACTGTCTATGAAGCCTCTAAATACTAAGAGGGATGTCGAGACAAGACCCCCAATCATCCTAACAACTGAAATACTAGAAAATAATGTAAAAGGAGTCCTTTGGAAAGCAAGGAGGCTCACTAACTGACTCTGAGTGCTCAACTGGATCAACGGGGCACTAGATGTTGATCATGGTTACCTATATTTGCATCATTAAAATATACAGGTCAAATGGCATTAGTACATTGAATGTACGAGTATGCGATGGGAAAACTAAATATGACATAAGCTTGAAATGAATATGAAAGGAACACTGACCTTGTCTTTACTCAACTCATGAATAACTCAACTCAAATGCAAGGTAAAAACAACAATAATAGTGCAGTTTATACAAAGCATTTAAAACAATAGGTGACAACTCAATGTATTAAATAAATTACAATAACAACTCAATTTCATATAAAGTAATATAATACTATGGGAGTTTCTCTATCCGACATCTGTCACTATGAGCCTAAGTGATGATACATCGTCTTGCCCACGCTGCCAAAACTCTCCTATAATTTGCCATCATATAGAATGTCTTAACTAAGTGGATCCACTAGTCTATGCTA
This sequence comes from Solanum stenotomum, assembly GCF_019186545.1. Lineage (NCBI taxonomy): Eukaryota > Viridiplantae > Streptophyta > Magnoliopsida > Solanales > Solanaceae > Solanum > Solanum stenotomum. The sequence continues at coordinate 45,217,062 of NC_064284.1, forward strand.
AAAAGCACTAAGGAATCATCTAAAAAGTATGATCCTTTCTACCTATGATGTCTACCTGATTTATAGAGACTGTACTTATTATGAACTCGCGTCCCCATATAGGTGCTCAATACTACTCCAAAAATATACTCAGCACATTGTTTTAAAATCAAAACTCTTTTTGTGATTTGAGATAATTACTCAAAAACTAGCTCTCTTGGAAATCGGTGTTTCCTTTCTTGTTCAAATGTGAAAACATTTTAACTCTTGGGAATACTTAGTTCCCATATAATCTTGGGAGAAATGAACTTTATTCTTACTCTTTACTCAACTCAAAGCTTAAGTCTTAAAACAAAGTTAAAACGTTTGCAAAAGACTTCTGAAATGACTCTAAGAATTCTCTAGACTTGGCTCTTAACTTTCCTTGAATTTGAATTTATGGATTCAAGGATTGTGATTTGTGCTAGGAAGGATCTCATGATGTTTAGTAGTGTTTTTATATAGTTAAACATGAGAAATGATCAAGAAATCACTGTCTAGACACTAGTTCGCGACGAGGAGATGCATTTCAATATTTGGTCGCGAAATAAATTTTGAGGCAGAATGGTCGGTGACCGCTCCACGACGCGAGGAAGAATTTTCCCATCCTGAGGAACATGTCCACGTCCACCCAGATTCTCCCGACTTTTTCTTCTTCATTTTCCAGCCCCAATTCGCCTAAACTCAGTTCTTTTTTCCCAAATTCTCTTTAGATTCGGATACCCAGTAGATGTACCTAAGAACCTACTCAAAACAATTCTATAATTCGAAGCAATTATCTCAAAAACTCATCAATCTCAGCCCAATTCAAGAACGAAAACAAATTCAAGAACACATATCAAGAACATCAAACTTCAACCTCTTTAGGATAAATTCACACTGAAATAATCAGGTTTGACACATGGGTGACCGAACCCAACGTTATAAAAGTCTCACATACCTCGTAGGATTGAATCCTTGGTGAAATCCACAACCAAACTCGTAAGAACTTGATGATTCTTAAAATTTTCTTCTCCTTTCCTCCTCTTTTTTTCTCTCAAAGCCCTAGCGTAATTCTCAAAAGCGTAAACTGAATTAACTCAGTTTATACCCCAAATAATTTATTAAAAATAGATTTAATTAATTGGGTAATGAAAAGACCAAAATGCCTTTCCAAAATCCGGTTTTGACTTTTCATATCTAGACACCCCAACTTCGAATGGACATATCTCAATCATACAAACTTGGAATTGAGCAAACTCGGCGGCGTTGGAAAAATAAGTCCAAGATATTTCCTTCGATATCTCGTAGAAGACCTAAATCATCCTGATATAGGAGTTATGGTCATTTGAAATTGACCAAAAACTCAAACTTAACATAACTTAACCAATTTTCCACATTTTTCATTCTTTACAAAAATGACTCTTTCTATTTCTAGCTCTTTCTAGTTCTTTCAAATAGCGAGATGTTACAAAACTTATAGAGACTTTATGAATAAATGCATTTTCATGTAGCACATAAAATGAGCTAAGTGGTCAAATAAGAGAGGGACATTTGTCCTGGGCGGGCCCAACTCTTGTTTTGAGGCTCACTAAGTCACATGCAAATGATATAAATAAGCGAAGTCTTCTAGGGATAGCCCTATCTATATTCTAGTTTTACTAGGTTCAAACCTGAATAAAATAGGTATCTAGACTGGATTATCTGAATGGACAACTCGAGCTTGGGAGGGGTAATTTATCGATAGCAGCGCTTTTCCGACTTCATTGCTGGTCCAACCCCGCCTAACATGTGTTACTAATAAACCTTCACCAGGTGCCGAAACACTTTGATTTTATCTCAACAGAAAGTAGGATGCATAACTGCATTCCTGTGATTGTGTGAAATATTTTTTAAAGACCAATAAGGTGCACGAGAGAAGATAATTTATAATACAGTTCAACAATATCAAAGCAATAAATGAGCAACAAGTAGCATATTAGGCCGTCATACACAATATATCTAAATAATAAAATCAAGTAAGAGTCAATATAATAAAGCTCGAATTCTGGTTATTCCCCAGCAGAGTCGCCAGAGATGTCACAACCTTTTTTTTGTACGGCGAATAGGATTTTTCCAATTTAAGTGAAAGAATTGAATAGAGATTTTTTCTTTCAGAGTCGTCACTTGGAATTGAGTTATGGTGTTTCAAGTCACCTTTTTGTTTAATCCCTAATCAAAAGGATATGATTCTTGATCTGGTCTGAGAACTAGAATTTTGAGTAAGGAATTTTGTTGACCGAGGGGAAGGTATTGGGCATCCCTTGAGTCCCGTGATTCTAGCACGGTCACTTTTATTAACTTATATTTATTTTAACTATCTTTTGGATATATTTTTATAGGCCATGATTTATTCACATTTTTTATTGTTGAACTTTTATTAATTTCAAATCGGATGCATAACTGCATTCTCGATTTTTGACAAATAAATAGCTTAAGAGCATACCTGCTTTCTTCTCTCGAGTGCATCACCTAATTTTTTCTGTCAAAAATTTTTAGTTAAATTAATGAAAGTTATTTATTTAAAAATTATTTTGTCAAGATGCATCACTGCATACTTGAATTTCTTTTAATGTCCCAAAAAAGATGTGTAACCACATTCTTAATTGAGACAAATATTTTTAAAAGGTGTATAAAAGTTTATTTAATGTTAAAAATAAGTATTTTTCCTTTATAATCCAAAAAAACATATTCAAAGCAAATCATTATTATTAACTCCGACTAAATTTGTACAAGGTCCAACAACTTCAATTTAAATAGTAACAAAAAAATGGTATAACTTCTGATATAAGCTCCTTTAGATTAAAATTTGGAAATGTACCAATATAAATTGTATAGAAATAATATTCAATTAATGATTCAACCTATCTTAAGCCAAAAATTGTTATTTTAAATAAAACAAAACTCAATGTACTAATTCTAAATCCTTAATTAATTTCCCATATTCAATGAAATTCTAAATGACGTTAACTAGAAACTTATTCAAAGCATCAAAATTGTACAACAATAAATAACGACAAATATATTTAATTTCAAATTTATTTCAATCAAATTATGAATGAAGCAAAACTATACAAAAAAAAAAGTATCATAAAATTACATCATATTCCATAGATAAATTAAAGAGATAAGTTAGAGTTAAATACCACAAAAATAAAATTAAATACCGTAAAATGTTGACTGAAGCTCTATTATAACACCCACAAATTTTTTGTAAGTTATATGTGGTGGTATATGTATTGTACTTGTACGAAAGTAATGAGAAAGAAAAGAAAAGATATGAATGTATTGGTGAATTTTTAAAAGGAAAATAAAATAAAAGGTGAAGGTTTTTTCTTCTTTTTCCTACGTTTGGTGTGGTGTTTGTGGGTATATTGGTTATTTGTTGATTGTTCTCTCTTTTTTCTGTGTCTAGCGTGTGTGTTATGTTTTTTCTGATTTTTCTTTTTTCTTTTGTTTTGTTGATCGTTGTTGTGCCGGTGTGTTGTGTGTATTTGTGTATTATTTATATTTTTTCCCTTTTGTACGTGTGTTTGCGTGTTTTGGAGTGAGGGTGAGTGGATTGGATAGGTAATGGGGTGTAGTGTAGGTGCAGTGTGATGAGTGGAAAATTTAGGTTGTTTTCTTTTAAAAATAAAAATAAAAATAAATTGTTGTAAACAAATAAAATATGATGATGATAATAATAATAATAATAATAATTACTTATTTTGGATTAATAAAATTATAGAAAAGTTAAATAACTAACATCAAAATATAACTAAGAAACATTAACTTATTCATTAAATCTAAATTAAAAACATATATATTTGTAAATTTCCTTTTCTTTTTGAAAAATAAAACTTAGGCTAAAACATGACTCTATTTTTTGTTGTTTTCAAACCTTTTACAATTAAGTTAATAAAATGTGGTAAAAGTCAAAGTATTTAATTTAGATTTTTTATAAAATATTTAAGCTCTAAAAATGATGTTAAACTTTAGTTCGGTAAAAAATTACGTATCTACAAAGTATATTGGCGATCATAGTTGCGGTGTTGAACATGCCATCAACAAGCATAGAAAACTCTTGATCAAAGTCATTGCGTCACTTTGTGTGAATCTTTATTGTGATGGCAAGGGTCCAAATGTTAAAGAGATTCAGAAGACTATTTTTTTCATTGTTGTCCAAGCTATTGAAAATGTTGGAAGGGAGGTGTGATTGCCAAGGAAATAGTTTGAGGGACAGCGGAGCATGGATATTCATGCTTACCGGATTTTTCATATATAATCGACACTCTTAATGTTGGTTCTATCTATTGTTTCATGATAAGCGGGGCTATTCATAGATTTATGTATTACTTCTTAGCTTTTGGTGCTTGCATTAGGGGATTTTCCCACATGAGAAAGGTAATTGTGGTCGACGACACTCATTTACATGGTAAATATGAGGGAGTATTGCTGAGTACTGTTGTACAAGATACGGAGAATCATATTTATTCAATTGCCTTTTGTGTCGTGGAGAAAGAGAACGATGCATCTTGGACGTTCTTCTTTGAGAAGTTGAAGGATATTGTTGTCGATGAATCAGATTTATATTTTATTTCCGATAGAAACAAGAGCATTGCCAACAGTATTGCAAAGGTTTACAATCATACTCATCACATATATTGCATGAGGCACCTCAGTGAAAATCTTCGGGTAAATCACCACTGTGTAGATTCCCTCAATCTATACTACAACACGACAATGACATATTCTTTAGAGGAGTTCAACATCATTTTGTGGAATTCAAGGAAAAATCCCCCGAGGCAACCTTCATCCTTGAGAATGAAGTTGGTTTTGAAAAGTGGAGCACAACACACTTCTCAAGCAACAAGTATGATGTGATGACCACAAATATTGTCGAGTCACTCAACGCTATGTTGGTAGACGAGAGAGTACCAGTGACATCCATATTTAATTCAATTGCTAAGAGATTTGGAGAATTTGTTCAGGGAGAGACATGAATATGTCCTTAAATCAAAGGGTAATAAAATGGTGACGGCTGTGGAAAGGATTGCAAGAAAAAATGGAACGAGGGTGACTCCTTGTATGTGGAGAACATAATTGGGTGTAACACTCCAAAAATTAGTAGGCTAAACTAGAGCTTTACGTGAGGGTTAGAGTCATGAATGTAACTCCCTGTACTTAAAAATAAAGGGTTTATGTTAGAATGTCAAGGTAAGACCCCCAAGGACCAACCATGGGTCCTTGAGGAGGACCCCTAGAAACTGCCTGGGCAGTGACAAACGGGGAGGACCTAGGCCTCGTGGGTCAGACCACGCCCGTGGGTGAGGGGCCATGGGTCAAGACCATGAAACAAGGTCTGTGAACCCCAACCCACGCTTCACCAGCACGAGCCGTGGGTCCAACCATGGTCCGTCAGTGAGGTCGTGGGTGGTGGCCTAGAAACAATTTTGGGGAGTTAGTTGAGGGGTACTTTGGGGTTTTCCATTTTTAATTAATATTAAGTGATGTCGTTTTAGCTTAAATTAGATCACCAATATAAGCATTTTATACCACTAAATTAAGTCATCCAAGTCATTATTTCTAAATCACCAAAAAGAACCCAATTCCCTCTCAAACATTCTCTCTCTAAATCTTCAAGGAAGAAGAAGAAGGAAGTTGAAGCTAGGGTTCAAGGAGAAAGGTTTTCTTCTCAAATTCATTGGATTTCATTGCTAAGGTATAGTAGCTCTCCATCCATGGATAGAATTCATCCATGGAGCCCCTTCAAAATCCCAATTTCAAAGATAGAAATCCCTAAAAGCTAAGGTTTGATTCAAAAGAAATGGGTTCCTTTCAAAAATGATTCTAATTATTGAATTAATTTATATTATAATTGAATTGATGGTTTATTATGGTTTTTATGTTGAAATCCCCAAGAACCAATGATATTCCCTTATTTTCCCAATTATGACCTTGTGATGTGGGTGTGTTGATGAATGAAGGATATCATGAGATTATGCTTGTAGTAGTTGGGTTACTTGAATTATGTTAATATACATGTCTAATGTAGTGAATTCTATATGTGTTGATTTAATATGAGCTTGATTCTTGAAAGGGAAAATTATGATGTTATGCATGAATTATGAAGGTTAGTATATGCTTTAAGAACACTTAGAGAGTGAAGTGTCTATGATTATGATCTAGTTGTTGTATTGTTGAAAAGCTATTCTTATATACACAATTATGTATGCATATGATATGATGTGAAAGGTTTTCTCACAGTATGATGATTCTAAGGTTGAAAGGCTTTCTAACCTACTAAATCTATATGGAGACATGGACGGTGAAAGGTTATTCTCACGCATGATCTATGAGCTATCTTATGAATTATATTGGATTGAGTGTCAAGACATTCTTCCATGAATATGAACTTAAGTCAAGACTAAATATGTAATCCGTGGGAAGTAATGCTTAGCACCGAGTGGATATTGAATATGAGATGGAAGTTTTTACTCTAGTTGAGTCCGGCCTCCCAAAGTATGTCTCATGAGATGGAAACCTTCTACCTTAGTTGAGTCCAGGTTTCTAGTAGCAATATCCTTATCCCATAAACTATGTGTGCCCATAGGTTATTTAACTAATGGTTCCACCTAAGCTAAGAGTATGGTTCTACCTTAGGCAAGTAGGACAAACTTTTTTGGAGTGGGTAACACCGGATTTCATGTTAAGCTCACATGGTCTATGTCGGTTAAGGCTTATTCCCACAACAACAATATGAACATGAATATGAATTATGAACTATGCTTACTCAAGAAGCTTTACTTAGTATGGGTGAAATTTATGGGGTCTTATTCATGCATTGCACAAGTATGTTTGAGGGTATTTATGAAGTATTTCTCTTATGATATGATGATCAATATATTGGCTATTCTTATGACTTATGCTTCTCCACTATCTTCAAAATGATGTTTTAACTTAGTAAATTGCATGCATTTTAATGAAATGTCCCTTTTAGCATGTTTTAAATGTTTTTATGCAGGGCTATCATAATTAGTGCATTTTTGTACTAACGCCTACTTTTCCTACATTTTCCCCAAGTGTAGGGTCCAATTCTCAAGGTGATCATCGTCGTGGAAGAATCTTGGATTTTCTTATTCTCCTAGCTTGTTAGTGAGTCCTCATGATTCGAGGACATATGCTATCTCTTTGTAGTTCTTTTCTTGTATTTCCTTTTTGGACTATGTTGTATAGGTTGTCCCTTTCTCATTTCAAATATTGTAATAGATGGCTATGTTGAGACAAGTCTAGACTTCTGCTTTCCTTTATAAAAATTTTGGACTTGAAATGCATTTTTACTATTTATTGTTCTATTATTATGTTATGATATGCTGATTGGCTTACATGGAGCCTTTCAGGGTTCTATGTGCCTTGTTACATCTAGGGGGTACCCCTATGTCGTGAAAAACTTGGTAATTAGAGCATGAGGTTTAGAATGATTCTACAATGATGTCTCATAAGCCACATCTAGTAGAGTCTTGTTCATAAGTGTGAAGCACGCCACATTTATGAATGAGATGATTAGGAAACTACACTTCTTTCATTACTCTTAAGTCGTGCCATAAAGTTTAATTCTATGAAGTCCCTCTCTTAATCTTTCTCTTGTGTCTTCAGGATATGAATACACGAAGGGCTAATGCTTGAAGGATGGAGGATGACAATGTGAATTAAGGAGCTCCTCCTCAAGCTCATGAAGGTCTGGTTGATCCTTTGGTTGAGAATGTGACCCATGCGGAGTTTAGGTCTACTATACAAATGTTGGCTCAAGCCGTGATGGCTCAAGCCAATAGAGAAATTGTATGTCCGTTGAATCCTAATGTGAATTCGTTTGCTTCAAGGGTTAGGGATTTTGCTAGAATGAACCCTCCTGAATTTTAGGGCTCCAAAGTGGAAGAAGATCCTCAAAGGTTTATCAACGAGGTTTATAAAATACTTGCTATTATGGGGTTGTCTTCGGAAGAGAATGAGGAGTTAGCTGCCTACCAACTAAAAGATGTGGCTTAAGTGTGGTATGATCAGTGGAAGGGTGAGAGACCCATAGGAGTGGGCCCGGTAGGACGAGAATTGTTCAAATCGACATTTCTTGATATGTTCTTCCCCCTAGAGTTGAGGGGGGCTAAGGTACAAGAGTTCATCAACCTTCATCAAGGAAGTATGAGTGTTAAGGAGTATGATCTAAAGCTCACCCAACTCTCCAAATATGCCCCAAGTATAGTGGCAGACTCAAGGGCTAAGATGAGTAGGTTTATGTCGGGTGTGTCTGACTTTGTTGAAAAAGAGTGTCGTATGAAAGTGCTCTTCCATGACATGGATATTTCAAGGCTTATGTTGTATGCTCAACAAATTAAGGATTCAAAACTCAAGGAAAAGAAAAAAGAGGTGAAAAGAGCTAGAACCAGTGATGGGAACTTCTCTAATGCTAGGTCCGATGGACAAGGTCAACCAAGGTTTAGACAAAGGTTTTCCAACCAAGGTTCCTCTAGTGCTTCCCCATGAGTCAACAAGGATAGGGCATCCAACCCTAAACCTCAAGTATGTATTGGTGGTGGTTCTTAGGTGGCTAGGCCTAATTGTGCAAAGTGTGGAAGAAAACATGATGGTAAGTGCCTAGTTGTCACCGATCAGTGCTTTAATTATGGAAAGAATGGCCACAAGATGAGATATTGCCCACTTCTCAAGGTTAAAGGGAGAGAAGATAAGTAAGCTCCTCCAAGTGGTTCAAACTCCAATGTCCCAAAGCAAAACCGCTTTTATGCTCTTCAATCCCGAGGTGACCAAGAGAGCTCCCCGGATGTGGTGATCGATATGTTAAAAGTCTTTCTTATTGATGTATATGCCTTGTTAGATCCCAATGCTACTTTGTCCTTTGTGACACCTTATGTGGCCATGAAGTTTGATATGCTCCCCGAAGTGTTATTAGAACCTTTTTCGGTCTCTACCCCAGTTGGTGATTCTATGGTGGCTAAGAGGGTTTATAAAAAATGTACCATTTCCTTATCCCATAGAGTTACTCTTGTTGACTTGGTAGAGCTTGACATGTTAGACTTTCATGTGATTCTTGGTATGGATTGGTTGCATGCATGTTATGCCTCTATTGATTGTAAAACTCGGGTGGTTAGATTCTAATTTCCAAATGAGCCTATCTTAGAGTGGAATGGGGGAAATTCTATACCTAGAGGTCAATTTGTGTCCTACCTTAAAACTAGAAACATGATCTCAAAAAATTGCTTTTACCATGTTGTTAGGGTGAAGGATGTAAATTCTAAAACCTCTTCTCTTGAGTCGGTTCCAGTGGTTAATGTTCCTAGAAGTTTTCCCCGATGATTTTTCCAGTATTCCTCCCAAGCAGGAAATAGATTTTGGTATTGACCTTCTTCCGAATGCGCAACCTATCTATATTCCTCCTTATAGAATGGCTCCAACTGAGTTAAAAGAATTGAAAGAATAGTTGAAAGATTTTCTATACAAGGGTTTTATCCGACCGAGTATCTCTCCATGGGGTGCTCCTGTGCTGTTTGTTAGAAAGAAAGACGGGTCTCTTAGAATATGCATTGATTATCGTTAATTGAATAAAGTGACCACCAAGAACAAATATCCTCTCCCAAGAATTGATGACTTGTTTGACCAACTTCAAGGGGCTAGTTATTTCTCTAAGATTGATCTTCGTTCAGGTTATCACCAATTGAAGGTGAGAGGAGTTGATATTCCCAAGATGGCTTTCTGAACTCGATATGGTCATTATGAATTCCTAGTGATGTCATTTGGTTTGACTAATCCTCCGGCGTTGTTTATGGACTTGATGAATAGAGTGTTTAGGAAATACCTAGAAATGTTTGTGATATGTTTATCGATGATATTTTGATCTATTCAAGGAGTGAGAATGAACATGTGGACCATTTGAGAATTGTGTTGTGAGTTCTTAAGGACCAACAACTTTTTGCAATATTTAGCAAGTGTGAATTTTGGCTAAGGTCCGTAGCTTTCCTTGCTCATATTGTGTCAAGTAAGGGTATTGAGGTAGATCCTAAGAAGAAGGATGCGGTCAAGTTTTGGCCTAGACCTCTAACTCCTTCCAATATTAGAAGCTTTTTGGGTTTGGCCGGTTACTATAGAAGGTTTGTTGAGGGATTTTCTTCCATTGCTTCTCCTTTGACTCAAAAGAAGGCTAAGTTTGTGTGGTCGGAAGCTTGTGAGAAAAGTTTTCAAGATTTGAAAGATAGACTTACTTTTGCTTCGGTGTTGACCTTACCAGAAGGTACATATGGTTTGATGGTGTATTGTGATCCATGATCTTGAGTTAGTGGCGGTTGTGTTTGACTTAAAAATATGGAGGCATTATTTGTATGGGTCCTTGTGGATGTCATCACCGATCACAAGAGTCTTTAATATGTGTTTAGTCAAAATGACTTGAATCTTCGCCAAAGAGGTGGCTAGAACTGTTGAAGGATTATGGTATGTGTGTCCTTTATCACCCCGACAAAGCTAATGTGGTAGCGGATGTACTTAGTAGATTGTCTATGGGTGGTGTGGCTCATGTAGAGGATGAAAAGAAAGAATTGGTTTGTGATGTGCATAGGTTGGCCCGACCAAGTATTAACTAGTGGATTCCACTAAGGGTGATGTCATGGTCCATTATGGTTCTAAATCGTCCTTTGTGATGGATGTGAAGTCTAAGCAAGATCTTGATCTTATATTATTTGAGTTGAAAGAGTCGGTATTTAAGAAGTCCGTTGAGGCTTTCTCCTGAGGGAGAGATGGGGTGCTTAGGTACCAAGGTCAGTTATGTGTTCCGAATGTTGATGGTTTGAGAACAAATTTTAGAGGAAGCTCATAGTTCTCGGTATTCTATTCATTCGGGAGCCACCAAGATGTACCATGACCTATGGGAAGTCTACTGGTGGAATGGGATGAAGAATGACATTGCGGGATTTGTAGCCAAATGTACTAATTATCAACAAGTTAAGGTTGAGCATCAAAGGCCGGGAGGCTTATCCCAAAATATAAGTATTCCCACTTGGAAGTGAGAAGATGTAAATATGGATTTTATTTTAGGTTTGCCCTGCACCCGAAGGAAACATGATTCTATTTGGGTCATTATAGATCGGATGAAAAAATCCACTCACTTTATTCCCGTCAAGGTTTCTTTTTTGGCGGAAGACTATGCTAAGTTGTATATAAAGGAAATGGTGAAATTGCATGGAGTTCCTCTATCTATTATTTCTGATCGTGGTACTTAATTTACTTCTCACTTTTGGAAGTCATTCAAAAAAGGGCTTGGTACTAAGGTTAAGCTTAGCACGACTTTTTATCCCCAAATTGATGGGTAAGCGGAGCGTACCATCCAAACATTGGAAGATATGTTAAAGGCATGTGTTATAGACTTGAAGGGTAATTGGGATGACTACTTGCCATTAATAGAGTTTTCCTACAATAATAGCTATCACTCAAGTATCGATATGGCTCCCTTTGAAGCCTTGTATGGTAGGAGATGTAGGTCTCCGGTTGGTTGGTTTGAGGTGGTTGAAGTTGCTTTGATAGGTCCCAAGCTAGTTTATGAAGCAATTGATAAAGTTCGGCTTATTAGAGAGAGGTTGAGAACGACTCAAAGTAGACAAAAGTCTTATGCTAATGTGGAAGAAAAGATCTAGAATTTGAAGTTAATAATTGGGTCTATTTGAAATTCTCACCCATGAAGGGTGTGATGAGATTTGGTAAGAAAGGGAAATTTAGTCCCCGGTATGTAGGCCCATACCAAATTTTAAAACGTATTGGGAAGGTTGCTTATGAGTTGGATTTGCCAAATGAGTTGGCTCCGATTCACCCGGTATTTCATGTTTCTATGCTTAAGATGTGTATTGGAGATCCGGCATCCATTATTACCCTATAAGGGTTGGGAGTTGACAAAAGTCTTTCATATAATGAGGTTCTGGTAGAGATCCTAGACCGGCAAGTCAAGAGATTGAGAAACAAGGAAATAGCTTCCGTGAAGGTTTTGTGGAGGAATCATTTAGTTGAGGGTTCTACTTGGGAGTCCGAGGCCGATATGAAGTCCTAATATCCTCAACTCTTTCCTTTCACACCTATTCAAGCCTAAGGTAATAGTTCATCTTGATTTTTCTTGTTTTGGGAGTCATGTGTGTTATATGTGTTTTTCCATGATTTCCTTATATTATGCATGCTCTTGAGAAATTCATTTTTAGTAAGAAAATGAGTTTTCATGATTGATTTTCCTTATGCTGTTGTGCATTGAGTATGAGTTGCCTATTTGACTTCATGAGATGACTTGTTGAATATGCTTTAGTTGTGCTTTTTGAAAGTATGTTGCATAAATGCTCTTTGAGATTTTGTTGAACATGCTTTTAGTTTGGAGAAGGTAGTTCCTCCTATGGATATGAGAAATGTTGAGTTTTCATGCATAATGGGTTGTTAGATGTAGTTCCTACTTCCTTGTGATGCATTGTTTATGTTTGAGTTGGAGTTGATGTTTCCTTCTTTGAATTGTGCATTATTTTGATGTTTCATGCATGATGGGTTGCTAGACTTGAGTCTTTATTTCTGTAAGGTGTCTAGATCATCATTCAAGGACGAATGTTCCCAAGAGGTAGATATTCTAACACTCCGGAAATTAGTAGGCTAAACTAGAGCTTGACGTGAGGGTTAGAGTCATGAATATAACTTCTCGTACTTAAAAATAAAGGGTTTTGTGTTATATCGTCAAGGTAAGACCCCCAAGGACCAGCCATAGGTCCTTGAGGAGGACCCCTAGAAACTGCTTGGGCAGTGACCAATGGAGGGGACCCACACCTCGTGGGTCATACCATGCCCGTGGGTCAAAATCTTGAAACAAGGTCTCTGAACCCCAACCCACGCTTCACCAGCATGGGCCGTGGGTCCAACCATGGTCCGTCAATGAGGTCGTGGGTGGTGGCCTGGAAACAGTTTTTGGGAGTTAGTTGAGGGGTACTTTGGGGTTTTCCAATTTTATTTAATATTAAGTGATGTAGTTTTAGCCTAAATTAGATCACCTATATAAGGATTTTATACCACTAAATTAAGTCATCCAAGTCATTATTTCTAAATCACCAAAAAGAACCTAATTCCCTTTCAAATATTCTCTCTCTAGAACTTCAAGGAAGAAGAAGAAGGAAGTTGGAGCTAGGGTTCAAGGAGCAAGATTTTCTTCTCAAATTCATTGGATTACATTGCTAAGGTATGGTAGCTCTTCATCCATGCATAGAATTCATCCATGGAGCCCCTTTAAAATCCCAATTTCAAAGATAGAAATCCTTAAAAGCTAGGGTTTGATTCCGAAGACATGGGTTCCTTTCAAAAGTGATTTTAATGATTGAATTACTTTATATTATGATTGAATTGATCATTTATTATGATTTTTACGTTGAAATCTCGAAGAACCCATGAAATCCCCTTATTTCCCCAGTTATGACCTTGTGATGTGGGTGTGTTGATGAATGAAGGATATTATGAGATTATGCTTATAGTAGTTAAGTTACTTGAATTATGTTAATATCCATTTCTAATTTAGTGAATTCTATATGTGTTTATTTGATATGATATTTGATCCTTGAAAGGGCAAATTATGATTTTATGCATGAATTATGAAGTATAGTATATCCTTTAAGAACACTTTGAGAGTGAAGTGTCTATGATTATGATTACGATCTAGTTGTTGTGTTGTTGAAAGGCTATTCTCATATACACAATTATGTATGTATATGATATGATGTGAAAGGTTTTCTCACAATATGATGATTCTAAGGTTGAAAGGATTTCTCACCTATTGAATCTGTATGAAAACATGGACGGTGAAAGGTTATTCTCACGCATGATCTATGAGCTATCCTATGAATTATGTTGGATTGAATATCAAGACATTCTTCCATGAATATGAACTTAAGTCAAGACTTAATATGTAATCCGTGGGAAGTAATGTTTAGCACCGAGTGGATATTGAATATGAGATGGAAGTTTTTACGCTAGTTGAGTTCGGGTTCCCAAAGTTTGTCCCATGAGATGGAAACCTTCTACCTTAGTTGAGTCCGGGTTTCTAGTAGTAATGTCCTTATCCCATAAAATATGTGCCCCTATAGGTTATTTAGCTAGTAGATCCACCTAAGCTAAGAGTATGGTTCTACCTTAGGCAAGTAGGACAACCATTTTTGGTGTGGGTAACACCGAATTCCATGTTAAGCACACATGGTCTATGTCGGTTAAGGCTTATTTCCACAACAACAATATGAACACAAATATAAATTATGAACTATTTTTACTCAAGAAGCTTTACTTAGTACGTGGGGTCTTATTCATGCATTAAACAAGTATGCTTTGAGGGTATTTTGTGAAGTATTTCTCTTATGATATGATGATCAATGTATTGACTATGCTCATGACTTTTGCTTCTCCACTATCTTCAAAATGATGTTTTAACTTAGTAAATTGCATGCATTCAAATGAAATGTCCCTTTTAGAATGTTTTAAATATTTTTATGCATGACTATCATATTTAGTGCATTTTTTTACTAACACCTACTTTTCCTACATTTTCCCCAAGTGTAGAGTCCAGTTCTCAAGGTGAAAATCGTTGTGGCTAAAGCTTGAATTTGCTTATTCTCCTAGCTTGTTGGTGAGTCCTCATGATTCGAGGACGGATGTTATCTCATTGTAGTTCTTTTCTAGTATTTTCTTTTTGGATTGTGTTGTATGGGTTGTGTCCCTTTCTTATTTCGAATATTGTAATAGATGGCTATGTTGAAACAAGTCTAGACTTCCGCTTTCCTTTATGAAAATTTTAGACTTGGAATGCATTTTTACTCTTTATTGTTCTATTTTTATGTTATGATATGCTAAGTGTCTTAGATGGAGCCTTTCGGGGTTCTATGTGCCTTGTTACATCTAGGGGGTATCCTTGGGTCGCGACACTGGGATGGAAATCAATTCACCGTGTTCGGCGCAGGTTCTACTTCCACTATTAAACTACTCAAAAAGTCATGTTCTTGTAGGAAATATGACTTGGTCAAGATACAGTGCGCTCACGCAATGGCTGCTTTGGGATCGAAGCATGTCGATGAGTATGGTATGAGTATCTATGAATATTCTTCGCATTTATATAAAGTTGAAACATACTTTCTTGCATACTCTGAATCTATTAATGTTGTCCTTATTGAGTCTGAATGGTGTGCCAGAAGAATTGCTAAGCGTGAATATTCTTCCACCCCTTGTCGCTACCAAGCTTGGAAGGAAGAAAAGAAAACGTGTCAAGGGTGTTGGTGAGAATTTCAAAAGCAAGAGGAGGAACAAATGTTCAATTTGTAAGGGATCTGGACACAAAAGAACCACATGTATGAACAACAACAAATCTTAGATAGATTTAACTAACTTTGTTTTTGTAATTAAGCTACTGGATGTGAAGCTGCTGTTTATTTTGGACCCCAACATTTTGATCAATTTAATGTCAATTATTATCAAATTTACTCATGATCTAATATAAATCAATCAAACGATGACATACATTTTGTACACTGTCTATTAATATTTATTATTGAGTCCACTCATTGTGTATTAAGGTGTGTATAATTATGGAAATTTATCGTATTTGTAATGCAATGATTTTAATGTATGCATTAGAATGTAATTTTCCCCAAAACATGTATTTTTACATTTTTCCCACTATACTGTGAATATGCATGCTATTTTCAATGCCCAAAATCAAACAATTCATAATAAATAATCTATGTATAACTAATAAAACATATAACTAATAAAAGTAAGACTTAGATATACACTTCACCAAATGACACCTTAAAGAATTATCGAAAAATCAGACGTTGACATTGAAAAAGTAGCAATTTGTACTTTGTTATTATTGTAAAACTTGGATAATTGACTATTGTCACCGTTGGTCAAAATTTATAGGTAATTAAGACAGTTGATACTTTTTCATGTGCTTGGTTTAGATTGTATCAACGACAGCTACACTTCAACACTAATAAGGTATATAAGGGTTGATATCATGATCCAAAAATGATCTATACTTTACCTACTAGAATATGACGCTTATATAGAGACCATAGATGGTATAATTTAAAAGGGAGGATAATTAATTAATAATAAATTTATTATTAAAATTTATTCAATTAAATAAGTTTAAAGAAGTCATGTAAGGGTCCACATACATTGGGGACGGAGATAAATGATGTATGAGAAAGAGTTGTAGTTATACAATCAACATTTTCAATGTAATGTGTGAGAAAACACAAGTATGTTGAGGAATGTTGATTGTTCAACCACAACTCTTTCAAAACATCATGTAAGGTTCCATACAAATTGAGGGTTATGATCAATAATATATGGGAAGATGTTGATTGTATAACCACAACTATTCATCATTCATAGTGGTGCTTTCTCACACGTTACATTAACTATATTGATTGTATAACTAAAAATCTTTCTCATACATTATTTATCTCCATCCACAATGTATGTGGACCGTAACATGACTTGTTTAAACTTATTTAATTGAATAAATTTCAATAACATAAATTATTATCAATTAATCATTCTCCCTTTTAAATTATACTAGTTACGGTCTATATATAAGCATTATATTATAGTAGGTGAAGTATAGATCATTTTTGGATCATGATATCAACCCGTATATACCTTATTAGTATTGGAAGTGTAGATGTCGTTGGTGATATACCATGAGTTTACGGTATTTTTGATACATTTCACTTAAGAGTTATGTATGTCTAGGGCCATTTTGTATTGGAAATAATGTTTTATGTGTTATGTTTGCAGGAAATAGGCTTTGACGCGGTTAAGTGAGATGTCAGCTGAAATTCTGCAGAAGTGGCCACCCACGAAGGGACCTATGGACCATAGGTCCTATGACGGTCCGTCGATAAGTAGGCGTAGAAAGGAGCATCAGGGAATTCTGACCAAATGTGGAACTACGAAGTGATCTGAGAGTGTGGTCATAGGTCCTATGACGGTCCGTCGAATGTGTTCAGAGAGTTGAAGTTCCAGTACCTGATGAAAATCCTAAGTGTGGAGCCACAGAAGAGGACCCACGGACCGTAGGTCCACCTACGGTCCGTCTTGCACGTCTGTCGTTGCTGATCTGAGAGTCAAGGTTCCAACCTCTGCTGAAAAAGTTCTCAGTGTTGACCAACAGAGGGGACCTACAGACCGTAGGTTGACCCACGGTCCATAGGTCGAGTCATCGATCAAAGCCGCGTCCCAGAAGTTTATTTCCTTATTTGGCTTCCTTTTTGTTTAGGACATGTTTTTCTATAAATAGGGTATGTAAATCTCCTTTTTGGGGGTTAGACATTATTGTTTACTTTTAGTTCTTGATATTTTCTTTGGGAATTAACTAGAAACTTTAGCAATTTGATTTCCGGATTTCGGTTTTTGAGATTTTCTCTTTGAAATTCAATTGGAGATTTCGAGTTTCTTATATTCTAAACGTAAGTTCATGAATTCTTCTTATAAAAACATGAATTGTGTTCTTTCAAGCATGAGTAACTAAATCCACAACTAGGATTGTGGGAACCATGAGCAATTAACAATGTATGAATAACAATTAAGTAATTTTTGAATAGTGTTTATGCATGTATTGGTAATTCTTTCGCTTAGAAGTCTTTTTAATGAGTGCACATGTTAGAACTCGCCTTGTTGCTACTTGCCAGACCAAGAAGATAGTTAATGAGAAAAGAATTATCAACAGAGATTTAGTGGGATACTATATAATAGTCTAATGTCAATTGGTGCGAGGGTGAAAAGTAAGCCATACATTGATGTGATGTCTAGTCTGAGGTAAAAGTACGGGTTAGTAAAGTATACACACGTAGTCGGACCAAGGTGCGGGGTGAAATTCCCTATTTGGAGGACCAATTACTTAAGGTACCTATCTTACCAACTTTGCATGTAAAACACTAGGAAAGGATTACTATTATTACGATTATCGCGTTAAGAGCTTATAGGGAACACATATACCCTAGTTTCTCTCTCTTATTGATAACTCAAAGTTTGAATCTTGCTCACTTGTTACTTAAACAATAATCAGTTATTTGTTTCCAAACCCCCCCCCCCCCCTTCCTTTATTTACTTGTTTTGGAAATAGTTTGACTAAATGAATATAATCGTGAGTTAAGTTTAAGTCTGAACCATATTCCTCGTGGGATCGACCCCAACCTACAAGTTGGGTTCTTTATTTGATGACGACGGCTTATACTTCTTTAGGGAAGTGTAATTTGAGCGTATCAGTTGGTACAATCTAAACCAAGCACATGAAAAAGTATCAGTTGTCTTAATTATCTATATATTTTGACCAATAGTGACAATAGTCAATTATCAAAGTTTTACAATGGTAACAAAGTACAAATTGCTACTTTTCAACGGTAATATTTGCTCTTTTTAGTGAATAAAAAGAAGGATTCATGAACTCTTCCATTTTATTCTATTTTAAATTACTTAAAGATCTCTTTTAATTATGTGTCAAGCATCTCAAACATCCAATGCAAAAAAGTCTTACGTTTGTCATTATGGTAATTCAGCTATGTTGAGGACGTCACATATCGATACGAACCCAGGTCGGCAATTCTTTAGTTGTACAATTAGGGCATGTTCTTTTTTAAGGGGCTTGAAAATAATTCATCAATGTGCAACCCATCAAAATTGAGTCTGGGACTCGAGACATCAAATTTTCAAGGCGTTACCAAATTTCAAATATTAGAAAGGCTTCGAAACTCCGAAGATAATAGGAATTTGCTATTGACTTTATTCAAAGAAGCCGAAGAGCAGAGGGATCACTTTAAAGGATTGCTAAAATACACCGAAATAGATAGGGATCAACTAAAACAAAAGTTGATATTGGCGGAAGAAAAAGAGAAAGACCTAAAAATAATATTGTATGGTTTGTTGTTAGTGGTTGCTTTTTGAAAATGTGTAATAGAGATGCAATAGTACAATCTTATATCTTTTACTCATGAATTAGTACAGTCTATTAATAAAATGAAGTCTTTCTCGTATGGTAAGACAATTCATTATATATACAATTTAAAGTCGATAACTGGCAACAATATCCATCAAAACAAAAATAACATTTACATTATCCAACTGTCTTAAATATCACTTCAAAACCCAACTATTTCAACAACCAATTGTCTTAAAAGGCACTTCAAAAACCAACTATCTCAAAAACCAATTATCTTAATATTCAACCACCAAAACCTAATTATCTCAAAAACCAACTGTCTTAATCATCAACCACCAAAAACAAACCATTTCAAAATCCAATTGCCTTAAAACCCACTTCAAAACCAATTGTTTTAAAAACACTAATATCACAAATACCTTACTCATCACCATTGAGCTCCATAACAATACCCACCATGTCCATTGAATTTTCATCACTACCTCCTTTTCCTAGTGAAAAGTGATCAGTTTTATGGAGGTTGATGATTTCGGTAAAGCAGGTTTATGGAAGATGAAGATTTCTTTGAGAACGTTTTGAGGTTTCCTCGGAAAATGTTTACCTAATATTATTAAATATTTTTTTATATTCCTTGGGATTGTAATTTAATTTTTTGGAGGGATGACTTTATTTAATGTTGGGATGAAAATGATATTTTATATACTTGTATTTTTATCCCCAAGTTCTTAAAATGATGAAAAGGTCCATGACCCCACAATCCAACCCCACTTTTTCTAACTCTAACTCTAAAAATTAAATCAAAAAGAAATTAAGTGGCTATTTCTCAAATTATGTTTTGGGGGTGTCCCCCTTGCCAATTATTCTCAAGCATTTATGGTTATACTTTGACTTTTCTTCAATAAAAAAATGAAATTCAAATAAGGTAAGAAAATCAGGGTAAAACCCTAACACCCCTCCCTCCTCAAACCCACCATAAAAACCCCAAATTTCTTTCTTCCATCATTTCATAGACAAGTCCCTTCTCTCCTCCCTCCCAAACACACACCCCTCTCAAACCCAGCATCAAAAAACCACAAATTTACTTGTTCATTAGTACACATCATCAATATTCAACACACAAATGACTTCATCAAATTTTGAACCAAATGATGACATACTGAATTTACTAATCAAGAAAGCAAATGGACTAAAAGGCCTAGTAGACAAAATCAATGTACAAACATGTCTTGCATTCTGATTATCAAGATTATTTCTATCGTAAGAGGCCTTCTGGTAAAGCATCCATAGATTTTGCTAAATTTTATATTTTAATCTATAAATTAATTGTTATGTGAATGTTGTTGTATTGTCAAATTTGTTATCATGTAACGACAAAAAGTCTCTCTTTACATAACCACTGAGTTGGTATGATTGAATCGTTATGTTGTTTTGTTCTAGTCATTTAATAATCTTATTTTACACTTTATCCTACTTTTGTTTATAATAACTTCAACCCATATTTTTTTCTTTGTAATATTGTAAGTTTACTCTTCTAATCGTTGGTATGTAACACTATGATAATTTTAAACATGAACTCTAAAATTTTAGAAATGGGCTTTCTTTAAAGTGGATATCGAATATAGATTAAGAAAAATATGTACTCATGATGGTTAGTAATTATATCTGCCATCAATTAAAGATCTCGAGTTTAGAAATGTATTTGCATTCAGTTTTAAATAGGATACTGAATATAAAAAATAAGGGGAAAAACACCTACTTAAATGACGCTTATCATATTCTAAGATCATGACCGGTAGTAATTATCTCCATCATTAACAATAGATTTTGAGTTTAGAATGAATTTACTTTCACTCCTAAGACTGGTATCAAATATAGGGTAACAAAACCCCCCAATCATCAAAGATTGTTATAGGTAGTCTCTCAATGACGAAAATTGGTATCAAATGTCGAGTTTTGATTATCAAATTCTACGTAAATTCTACACAACATTCACCCTAACAACAAAAACTCATTCATGAAAATATAATTCGTCAAATCCATCAAAGTTTGTCCTAATCATTGCCCCATTTATTTACTAGCTCAACTCATTAGAAAACTGTATTGATATGTTGTAGAATGTAGTTTCCGACCATTTAACTAGTATAAATAAGTGTATAATTTTACATTTCTTGAATTTTGATCATTTGGCATAGTTGAAATTTAATAATATCACATTTGACACTATCAAACACGTTTGGAGATAGATAAATTAATGTGCCGATTTTCTAGCAAACAACAAATATGATGAAGATTTAGTAATTTATAGGAAAATGCACTCAAGAATATGAATTTTTTTCTTCTAATAGATTTAACTGCTTTTATGACTTTTTAAAGCTTTTTCTTATTTACTCAAAAAAAAATAAAAAAATAATACACATTTGATATACGTCCCCATCAAATATCCTCAATAGTCAATTTGTCATAATAATTTATAGCTATCAAATTATAATATTAAAAGTAAAATAAAATATTAAATTATAGTAGTACAATTTTTACTGATAATTTTTTATGGATATAATAGAGTACAAGTATTTATGGTAATACTTTGACTTTACTTCAATAGAAAATAAAACTTCAAATAAGGTAAGAATATCAGGGTAAAGTCCTAACCCCCCCCCCCCCTTAAACCCACCATAAAACCCCCAAATCTCCTTCTTCCATCATCTTATAGACAACCCCCTTTTCCCCTTCCTCCCCAACACACACCCCTCTTAAACCCACCATAAAAAAAAAACCAAATTTCCTTGTTCCATTAGTAAACACTCACCAAGACTCAACATACAAATGAGTTCATCGAAATTTGAACCAAATGATAACATACTTGATTTTGTAATCAAGAAAGCAAATGGACTAAAAGGCCTAAAGAGGATGGGTGATCTGCACATTTGTAGTCCCCCTAAGGGAACTCCTGCGTCCGCACATATATGCGTGATCAGGACCGAGAATGGGAGGGAAGCATGCTCATGTCGAGCTCTCTTCAATATCTATTTTGCAATAATAGCTCCCACATAAGCGTGTTCTTGATCAATGATCGTGCCCACTAAGACCGCCTTAGGATGGCGAAGGATAGACTCTTTTTTTGCGAGGGCATAATATTATTGTTGATAAAGCCAAACCAGTATCGTGCTACCACATTTAAGGCCTTCTTCTCTATCCGGGTACCATCATCCATCCAAGAAGGAGAGGAGTCAGAAATAAGTGAGGCCAACAACCCTTTCAATGAATCCGTGTAATGTTTCATTCGGAGTGACTACATATATGCCTGAAATGCCGATAACTCAAGTGCAGTTTTGATCGCCCTAACATGACATTGCACCTTTTTCCACACACTTCGACTTTCTTGAGCGGCTCCAAATTATACCCTTCCGCTTATTTGGTAGGGCCTTAGTGTAGGCTGTGTAGAATTCACGCACCCAAGCAGGAACATAGGGTTTCAGGAATTTTTGAACTGTTCAAATTTATGGAACTTAATTATTTCCTAAGTAGCTGGGTAATCACTCATAAATCCATCAGTTGAGAGCTTATTGTCACACCTCGAGCCTACACCCTGGACGCGACTAGCACTCGAGAACCATTGCTGGCCCCAAGCGAACCCTTGTCCTGGCTAGACTCTAAGCGGAAGACTTAAGCATCAACAAAATAAATCAAATGTAAAATTTACTCAATTGTCTCAAAAGTAGACTTAGAATGTTTTAGAAATAAACATTCCACTAGCCAAAAAGGCAACTCAAGTCTTTAAACATTTATTACTAGAAATGGAAAAGACTCATGAACTACTGTTTATATATCTATAAAGCCTCTACTAACTGAGATAGACATTGGGACAAGATCCACGACATCATAATAAAACTAGAATGATAAAGTAAAATGAAGGGATCCTCCGGAAACAAGGAGGCTCACCAAATAACTCTGGAACTTGACTGGATCAATGAAGCGCTGGATGCTGATTCTGATTACCTGTATCTGCATAAGAGATGTAGGACAAATGGTGTCAGTACATGGAATGTGTAGACACATAATTTTTGACCGAACTTAAGTTTTACCCCATTTTTAAGCTTAAATATTTTATAAAAATCTAAATTGAATATTTTGACTTTTACCTTATTTTATTAACTTTACTTTAAAAGATTTGAAAGCAACAAAAAATAAAGTCACATTTAATTTCGTCAAATGAAATGAAATTTACAAAAAATATATGTATTTAAATAAATTTAGTGTTTTTAATGATATATATATATATATATATTATTAGTTACTTAAAATGTTTCTCATATTTTTAGTTGTTCAAAAAATAGTTATACTATATTATATTATATTATATCATAGTATATTATATTGTATATTAAAAAACCTAGACTACCCAAAAACCGTTAATCTAAACCACCCAAAAACATATCATATGCTACCAGAATTCCTCCATTCACGTGGCAGTATACATACAACAAATACCAAATTAACTAAAACACCCACCGAACTCCCTCACATCACGTATTCCTTTAAAACCTCAACCAACGCCTCCCACTCCCACACGTCTCTCCACTTCTTCACGTTTTTTCTTCCTTTCAGAAAAGAACCAACCCCTCCCCCCACTGCTATATAACCAGCAACCTACGTAGAAAAAAAGGGGGCAGAACAAGAAACAGAGAAATATACAAAAGTACAGAGATAGAGAAAGGAGTAGAGAGAAGAGAAAAAAGAGAGGAAAAGTGAATTTTATTCTGAGAATTAAGTTATAATTCGAGATTTTGTTTGCGGTTTCGGATTTGTGGCTCTTTAAAGTTAATTTACAATTATTAACTTTGGAAATCAGTATATCGCAATAGTTGTTTCTTTTGTGTGGAAATTTTTGTAAGAGGTAACAACTGACCTCCTTTTCTTGTATCTTCACATTAGCGTAAAAATAAAATTGTGATTCTATACTTTCTTGTGTTTTTTTTTCAGCCGAATATATATAAGATTTAGCTATACCTCTTACTTTTATGTGTCGTGTAAATTTGATATGTTCATTCTCTTTGAGCTTTATTTTTTTATTTTTTTTCTTTTGTTTTAAAAGAGCTTATTAGTTGATTCATATTATTTTATTTCGCTCAATGAATACGTAAATCTTAGTGACATGGAGTTGATAGTTAACTTAATAAAGAATGTTCCAACTCATTGAATGGTCGAGCACAATACGTGTAATAATCTATAATATCATAGGATTTCACTTTTATTCACTCTTATTTTATTTTTGTTACATTGAAACCTTTGGTGGCATATAGTTCAAATATTGTTAACAATATTACAGTAGTTTGTCAGCATTTTTTTTTATCTTTAATTTTCTTTCTTTTTCCTTAATATATATGTTTTAGTGTTTACTTCAAGAATGCTATCTGCCTTTCTGTCTTAGTTATGATAATGCTATAACGTAGTCGTGTCAACTGATTATTTTCCTTCGAAAGTTAAGTAGTTGGATATGTTTTCGTCCTTTTTATTCTATTTACTTTCGATTAAGTAGTTTTACCTCTAGAATAAGCTTGGAATGATCACTTTAATATAGATTATTAAGTATACATTTTTAGAGAAGGAATGAATTCTATTTAGGATTTCATTGGAAAAAAAACAGGAAGTGAAAAGACGAGAGAAGCAGAAGAAGAAAAGAAGAAATTAAAAAAAAATAGAGAGAAACAACGTGAAAAAATAATGTATGAAAAAGAAGGTGAAAAAAATAAATAATAAAGAAAAAGAAATTTAACTAAAAAACAAAAACGAAATATATAAAATAAAAAAAGGAAGAGGAGGCAAAAGTTTTAAGTATATGAAAAATAATAATAATAAAATAAAAGATAGAAGTTGATAAAAAAAAGAAGAAGAAGGAAAACGTAAAATTCAAAAAAAATAAAATAAAATAAGTAAAGTTAAAAATGAAGAAAAAAAATGTGAAGATTACTTAAAAAAAAAATTTAAGAAGAGAGAGAAACAAAAAATACAATATACAAAAAATAATTAAAAGTGCAGCATGGAATAAAAACAATAATTAAAATTTTCTTTCTAAAACTAATCATGAATCCCATAAAATTTTATTTCATGTTTTAAATCTAACTGAAAAAAAAACAATCCTAAATTTACTCAAACTAAAATTAAAAAAATCGCAATCCAACACAAATTCTAATTCCTAAAAATTAGATACATATATATGCTCTACCCACAATAACACAATAAAAAATATAAATACATGAAAAAGGGAAAAGAAAAGAAATTAAGGATGCTTTAAGATTTGTAAATATCAATTTCTTAACTTTATTTTATTTGAATAAATTTATGTGCATGTAAATATATTTAATTAGTGGACATATATTAATAAAAATAGGATTGTTTTAAATATGTTTAAAATAAATCTAAGAATGAGGGTAAATAAGTTTGTTAGTTATTAAGTTAATAATACAATATCCAAAAAATTAATTTAAGACATATAAATCAATAAAGCGACCGTGCTAGAACCACGGGACTCGAGGGGTGCCTGACACCATCCCCTCGGTCAACAGACTTCCTTTCCCAAATTTCTAGTTCGCAGACTAATAAAAATAAAGAGTCGAATTTCTTTTTGATTAGGGATTTAAATAAGGTGACTTGGAACATCAAAACTCAATTTCAAGTGGCGACTTTGAACAATAAAATAATTTTTTTTTCAAAATGTCACTTTGATTGGAAAAACTATTTTTCTTTTAAAACTTGATTAAATTTTGAGGAAAATAGGGGTGTGACAGATGACGATTCCGCTAGGGACCAACCAGAATTCGAGCTTATAAAATATTGACTTATGTATGACTTTATATATTTAGCTATGTTTTTGGATATTGTATTTGTTGGCTTGATGTGCTAAGTGTCTATTTATTTACTATTTCAATATTATTTGAAGTGCATGTAATTGTCTTCCCTCGCGCATCCTTCTGAGTGTTCAATAATACCATAATGGGAATTGCTACTTGTTGCATCATGGGGAAGACTATAACAAATGTTGACCGACTTTAAGATAATTGACTAAAAGCAGAAATGTCTATTTTTATCCAATTTCAACAAATGGTAAATTGATAATAATAATATTATACGTATATCTATATATCAAAATGTCGAGTTTTTTTTTTTAGATAAAAAAATAAATAAAAAAAAAAATAAAAAAATTGTATACACATAATTAATATAAAAAAGATTAAAAAAAATCACTTACATATATATATATATATATATATATATATATATATATATATATATTCAAAATTCCTTCAAAAACAGTGCATGTCCGCCTTGCTTTATTTCTCTTTCTTTCTCTCTCTCTATATATATATTCAAAATTCCTTCAAAAACAGTGCATGTCCGCCTTGCTTTATTTCTCTTTCTTTCTCTAGTCAAGGTTCAAGAGAAGCTACATAGATAGGATCTTGTACTTGTATTTTCTTTAAATTTTTGTCGTAGGAGTCGCGAACTGAAGCCTCGAGGGGACCACACTTGACTTCCAACTCATCATTTCATCTCCTTGAGCTACACGTGACCTGATTATCTTATAATCCGGGATATGTAGGATTTCTAAAACTAGGACTCAGTCGCATATTTTTCTTTTCGAATAAGAGTCCGGTCAAAACTTGTCACGTTGTCTACTTCTTTGTCCGAAAACTCTTCGTGTTTCCAGTCAAAGAGGGGCAAATGTAGACACGTAATTTTTGATCGAACTTAAGTTTAACACCATTTTTAAGCTTAAATATTTTATAAAAATCTAAATTGAATATTTTGACTTTTACCTTATTTTATTAACTTTACTTTAAAAGATTTGAAAGCAACAAAAAATAAAGTCAAATTTAATTTCGTCAAAGGAAATGAAATTTACAAAAAATATATGTATTTAAATAAATTTAGTGTTTTTTAATGATATATATATATATATATTATTATTATTATTATTATTATTATTTTTTATTAGTTACTTAAAATGTTTCTCAAATTTTTAGTTGTTCAAAAAATAGTTATATTATATTATATTATATTATATCATATTATAGTATATAATATCATAGTATATTAAAAAACCTACACAACCCAAAAACCATTAACCTAAACCACCTAAAACCACCCAAAAACATATCATATGCTACCAGAATTCCTCCATTCACGTAGCAGCATACATACAACAGATACCAAATTAACTAAAACACCCACCGAACTCCCTCACATCACGTATTCCTTTAAAACCTCAACCAACGCCTCCCACTCCCACACGTCTCTACACTTC